>NC_064908.1:20586594-20729094 GCF_929443795.1 Astur gentilis
TACTTTTTAACTGCTGTCAGAAGAGACAGTGCCTTATATAAACATCTGCCAGAACACATGCCTGCTTTCTATAGCACCAGCTTTAAATCATACTATGGTGATGAATCTTTATCTGACGCTAATACTTTTTAACTTCATAAGGACAATTAAAATGAATTGTAGCTAAATGCACACATAACAAATCAATTTAATTCTTTGTTACATACTAGCATACTTTGCAGATCTTCAAAACTTACTTTCAAATATCATCTTATTCAGAGTTTAAGTGTAACAGAAGTGTGGCAGTATTGATAAAACATTCCCAACACAGGAACGCCAGAGCACAGAGGGTTTCATGAAACAATTAAGTCCTTTGGAAAGTACTATCGGAACAGGATTGTTGTCTCAATTCAGCGAGTTCAAAGACTGCGACTAGCCACGAACAAAACCAGGTCCAGTTTCAATATACCGTCTCCTCTGTAAGACAGGAATGCAGTCTAGTAAGGGCACCTACAATCAACAGCAACAAAAGACACAGAAGTGAGTACAGAAAAGGGAGAAGTGAATTGAATGTGCCCTCGAGCCAAAGTTAATCAAACCAGATCCACATTAATTTAATCTGCATAAGGCCAGAAAAATATTTTTTTAATGCAAGTGAGATGCCTGGAATTGCGAGATAAAATTCAAGTCCCCAAACAGAGATGACAGTGCAACACTGACATTCAGCCTTCTTATCTGCTACCCCAGGCTACAGTTCAGGCTAGAAGGGTGGCTACAGTATTTCTGCATTGTTCCTGAAGGTACCAGAGCCACCACACGCACATGAGAACATCCCAGGGCAGACGGTGCCGTACACGCACAGCCATCCCCTGCTGCACCTACGCAAAGTGGATTCTTCAAGTGACTGTTCCCACTGCAGAATTTGTAACAGTTTTCTGTCTGTGCTTCCAGTTACTTAAAATAAGTGTTCAGCCGCCATTGCAACCTGCTTCCTTATCTCACTGTAAATGGCTTTTCTGTATGAAATAAAACACATTCTGAAGCATTTTAAATTAAGCAAGTCAAGCTTAATATATTTTAATCGCTGTATGGAAACGCAAGGACTCTTGTGCTCTAACCTCTGTTAGGTATTTAACTGGTTCCTCTGTGCAGGGCTTCTCTCCACCCAGCAAAGCCCACCGAATCTGCAGGGGCAGAGGAAACAGTTAAGTGCGCTGATTAGGCATCAAAATCATTACAGCTTCCACACAGTAAAGAATAAACCAGGCATTCTTAATATAGGGGTGTTTTATTTAAATACAACTCAGCTATCAGCACGACTCATGTTAATCACATATTACGAAAGAAAATTTATTTTAGAAAGTGGCAATCTTTCAGTTAAGAATCTTCAACTTAACAAAAGCGTGACTGGAATCACCCTCGGTACAGCGGAGCACGGGATGCTACACGTAAGAGAGTTATGAAACCCGATGTCATTAGCAACGCGCATCACAAACGCCGAGAGAGTCTCAGTATTATGGGAGAGTTCTCTCCCACGTTCTCCTGACTGGCTGAGAACTTCTACAGGGACTTGCCAGACACCAAAGGGGAAACATGATACCATTACATGTTTCTGGCACTTATTTTAGGTGTCCGAAGAACTGCAGTGCAGATTTGGAACCGGGCTGAGCAAGAAGCGGCAGCCTGCGTTTCTAAACACCTGTTCCGAGGCTGTTCGTTCCCCTGGCGTCCCTGGTTTTGTACATCGTCCTCCGCCGCACGCCGGCTGCGCAGAAGGCACGCTGGCCGTGCCAAAACGCCGGTGCGGGCCGCGAGGGCAGGGACAGGCGCAGCACCCACGGCCGAAGGCCTGTAGGGGAGCTGCCCCGCGCCGGCCGCACGGGGCAGATCCTGCTCCTCCTGCCCTCGGGTGAGCCCAGGCATCTCCCGCAGAGGTGGGTCTCCAGCGAAAAGAACGAAACGCAAACGAAAGCCAAGGGAAAGGACTGTTTCCGTTCCAGCAAAACGGAAACATCTTTCTCCCGCGGCCAGGTCGGTCCGTGCCAGCCGAGAGCACGGAGCAAGGGGCGGCAGGAGGAGCTCGGCACGGCTTTGTCGGCGCATTGGCTCTCGGTACCACGACAGCAGGAGGTTTCCCAGCATAAATACTGACCCTGGGTTTTTATGTAACGTATATGGTAACACGCATGTTGTATTGCATAAATGATAACACTATGAACATCCTTATTTCAACTATTTTAGTAGAGTGCAGGTAGTATTTAAACCACTAAAATTGGCAGAATAAGCACATGCTTTAAAAAAACCCTACACAAACTTATTTAGGATTCAGATGAAGATCATTCTGCTCAGCTTAGGGGCAAAACATTTAAATAAAAAAAGGCATTCATTTTTTCACACTGAGATTTTAATCCTGGATTAATTATTTTAGACATTTTCCATATTAATTACAGCAGTATCGCTTCTTTCTTAAGTTCTTTATCTACTTTCTTTGAGTAAAGCTATTTAATACTGGAGATTGTGGAAAACATTTGTTCATGATTATCCAGACATACAGTCAAACAAGACTGAAACAAGAGCAGCATGCAAAAATGTATTTAAGGACTATCATCCCAAAATGCTGCTAAAAGCTATTAACCAGTACGTGTTAATTGCCACAGCATTCATATTAATTTTCACTTCAGGCCCGACATTGTGGAATATTTCCCCTGATACATTTTAAACAAAGTTTAATTTAAGGAACTGCTTCTATCAACACTTATGAAAATTAACAGCCAAGCAATTAGCGCTCATGAATTATCCCTTCCCCCATGCTTTCTACAGCATCGTTTTTAAAACAGTTGCTACAAGAGAAATTGTTGGTTTTTAACCCATTACCAAAATTAGCCACAAGAAACCTTGTAACACTATTCAGAGGTACCACTCCCCCAATAGGATTTTTAGCATCTGTCCAGCAAAAATCATGTTGACCTATTTTTATTTAAATTATCACCAGTAGTCAAGTAAACTCACAAACCCCCTATAACGCCAGAAAAACTAGACTTTCTTAAATCTTCATTTTCAACTAGTAGTCATGAAAATAGAAATAAAAATATCTTGAGAAAACTCTAGTCTGCATGCAGGAAAGGTTTTTGGCCTCATAACTCAAGTTTATTCTAGAGCTGAATGATCCCTTCACATTTTGATTGTGGTTTTCCAACTTTCTTCTTTGACTATTTTGCATATCTTCAGCATCCCTTTTTTGACTGTCCTGTAACACTTCTATGTTTACTGACATTCTTCTGGGGATGTAGGAGCAGCCATTTGGTGGCAGGCATCTCAAAAATTGAATTGACAAGATATTTTAGTCATTAAAATTTCTTAAAGGTCGCAGAGACTTGGAACACAAATGGATATGGACTGGCTTCAGCAATGACTTCAAGGGCAACTGTAAACAGAGGCCTTAGCAGGAGTTACTCATTCAGTACATGGTTCCTACAAAGCTGAACATTTGGTTCTAGCATGATTTTCCTCTATTCCACCAACTAAATGCGTCTTTGTAACATTTTTCTTACTAGTGGGAATGACAATGCAGTTGAATAGCCTTGACACTAACACTGCACTAAATCAGTATCCTTTAAGATTAGTATCTCAGGCAAAACTCATCGCCACGGTTTCCAGCAACTCATGCAAGTTACACTTGTGATTTGAAAAGAAATATTCTTAATTTCTGTAGAATGGAAAGGTAACACATGCTTTTAAAACAATTAATGAAAGCAAGCAGGTAATGTATAGGTAAACTGAATGTTGTGAATCTCACAGTTGTGTCACTGAGGCATTAACAACACACTGTTTCATTTGTGGAACCTGGCTATGACTTTCAAATCTGTCTTACAGTCAGTCTTATTTTCCCAACCTTATCAAAAGTCGGCAAGTTGGAACAATAAGCCATCAAAATTTGATTTTCCAAATTCTCTAAACAGAAATATACATGAACTTATCTATAAAATGGATGATAACTTAATTTGCATGCAGATAAAGGAAATCAATTCGGCCACTGATTTCTTAAGCCTTCAAGTAATTTTCTATATAAATGACAACTGAAGTAATTATAAATAACTAAAGGCTTCTTTTCATACAATATTCTTAGCAAGAGTTTTCAAGATTTATTGACCAAGATGTACAACCCACATGATTTACAAACCATGCAAACAGATGCAGGGGTTATGTTTACTTTAACAATTTTAAGGAAAAAATTGTAGATACAGCCAAGAGTAGTTATTGTCTTAAGAGCTGAAGTTTTACAATGTACATGAAAGCCACCGATCTGTCCTGTGGAGCTGTGGGGCAACAATCACCTGAATTCTTGAGCTGATTAGAATGCTTCCACTGTAGTTGCATTTCACAAGCCATATTCTCTACTATTTTGATAATTAATGAACTGATCAGAACAAGAAGAAATTAGACTGCTTTAAAATTTTATTATTTCATAAAATTGCAGAAGTGCTTATGAAAAAGACACTAAATCTGGCAGAAAACACCTGCAAGATGTAAGCATTTTAATAAATTGGCTTGGTTGATATTACAGCATGCAATGTTTTCTTATTTTTAACGGATTATCTTAAAACAATACATCAAATGTTGGAAGGAGAGGGCAGGAAGGACCCTGAAGAGAATGGTTTTATTCGATTCCAGGTCTATTAGGGAGCTGAATCAGTGGTAAGTTAAAACCATCCAGAATGCAGTTAAGATGAGCACACACATGAACAAAGAGCTTAGATACAGCAAGTAAAGAGCTTTCCTCATGCTTTGCCAGCGAACCACAAAACCGGTGTTATTCAGCAAGCTGAAATCTGTGTTACAAAACTCATATATAAACCAAAGGCCTAGTTATAATCTTAAAGATTTTAGAGACATTGTGATCCCTTGAGTAAATACATAATTAAGTAGGGTTTTTTTAAGACATGTTTAATTAGGCCCCTAGCCCCTCCTTATCCCCCCCGCCTCTCCCCAATTACATACCATTTCCCCAAGAGATATGTGGCTCTGTTAATTATGTAAATAAGTCACGCACTATTCCCTGAAAGAATTGTATTTATGTGAAAAATACTGCTCATCTATTATCAATAAAAATAAATGAGACCTGTGATATTTCATTAAAAATAATTTTTAAAAGCTAGATGGGTTTTGATTTTACATTACTGCCTGAAAATACAACAAAACTGAAGTAAAATAACTTACTCCTGAACTACAATGTTTCTTCTATATCTCAGATGGTCAAGTAAGTATTTAAAAACAGACGATACATACGGAAGTATAGAGAATAAATTTTATAAGCATACTATTGACAAACTTACCAGAGTAATATAAATAATGCTGTTTAAAATTAACATAGTGAGATTATACTCTAACAAAATGCCAATTCAATTATTTTGGAGAGTTAAAAAGGTATTTTGATTTCTAGACCACAATTGAGTCGATTCATATCATACTCTGCAAATCACAATTGAGTAACATTGAGGTATTTCATTAATAGCTCAAACTAAATATGTATAGTAAAATTGCCTTCAAATGGACCAAAAACCTGCTAAACGTATCAGACTTTTAAATATGGAAATTAAGATGTTAATTACAGTCAACTATAATTCCTATTAATACAGTATAAAAGTAGTTTGGATTATCAAAGTGGGAAGGAAACATGCTTAAGTTCCTCACATTTCTGAGAAAAATTCTAGAAGGTAGCCCAAAGCATGCTCAAATATTAAAACAACAAGTCTGGGACACCGCTGAATTTCAATAAATTTGTCTTAATAAAGAAGTATTTTAGTTTTACTTCCTCTATGCATGACTGTTGGAAGTACGTTTAAATGTTTGCCAAACTGAAATTTCATGACAGAACAACAGCAAGCTTTGAGTTCAGAAAAAAGGCATCTTAGTGTTGTCAGCATTAAAGTACTGCTATCATTAATGAGGCCAGAAATTTTGAAAAACTGAGTTAGTACCAATTACTACATACTATATAATATATAATTGTATAAAATGTATAAAATAACAATAGAGGCAGCTTTCGCTACATGGACTTCATAGTCTAAAAGTTACCATTTCACAAATATTCTAAATACTTGTAGATATGCTAGTGGAATTGCATATCTGACTTTCCACTTCAAGAATACTTAACAGAATATGAAATTCTTCCATCACAATGGTAATGAAGCTCAAACTTCATACTCCCACAGGAGATTCCACAAACAAATCCAGCAGAAAACAGATCTGTGCAGTACTTATAATTGTTTTGGAACAGTATGACACTGATCCATCACACCAATGTTTATGTTTCAGTTTCTAGAGCTTATGACAGAGAAAAATATTTGACAATACAGAGTAACTTAACTGCACACAAGGAAAGACAGTTATCCTCAATTCTGAGTAATATCAAATGTAAGCTCTTGAAATCAATGTAGTCAAGGAATGAATTTGACCTACCAGGTTTATAGTGAACCTCCTCTGTGTATTACATAAATGAGTACTTGTGCAGAACTATATTATTTAGGACTTTTTTGCCCCAGATATTGATATATTGATGCTTCAGTTTTCCACCCTCAAACCAGAAAGTGGCTTTTCCCGCTCTCATTGGAGCATTTTGAGGATAAAGACAGCATTAATTATGGAATATTCAGCAAGTGCTGTGACGTGGCTAGAGAGAATAGGGTTTTTTTTAAAAAATGCCAAATAACCAATCATTTATGCAAAGCATCTCACCATCCACTCCATAGAGAGACATCCTAGGACTGCCACACTAAACATTTACCTAACTAACCTGCTGGAGAAGAAAACAGCAAGGTAAGGTACACCTAATAGTAAGGACACAATTTTGCAATCAAAAAGGGGAAAATGGTTCTACCAAACCTGGAACCATTATATTTAATGCTAAGAGAAGCATGTTTCTACATAACCACTTTAAAATAACTGATGGTCTACTATAAAGTCTAATTAAAGCTTGAACAAGTAAACGGACACAAGAACTGCCTAAGGCCTATCATCTTCAGGTCAGGGACCTCCTGGATATGAGAGAAAAACATCTGGTCCACTTACCTTGCCATCAAATTTTGAGTACTCATTGAAAGGGTTATTCAGCTGCAGCGGACACTGTTCAAGTCGCACAGAGAGTATTGACTGCTTCCCAGAACATGGAGATTTTACTCTGAAATTCTTTTTTTCAAATAGTGAGCTCAGCTCCTCTGCTGTAGATCAGAAAAGACATTAGAGTAGTTTTACTAGGAGACATACAGAGGCTACTGTTTACCACAGAAAGATAACATTATAAGAGAGAGAACAAAATCAAATATATAAAACAACAAATGCTTTAACAGGGCAGAATCTACCACTATTCTTTCATAGCCCAAAGATATGAAACCATAAGAACTGTTGTGTGAATGGTGCTACTGTTTAGGCTGAGGAAAAGGTTAATTTTTCCCATACAGAGAATGGAACTGATCACTACAAGATCTACCTGACTCAAGATAAAAATCAAGATTCAAAGAGAGAATTATGCATTCCTAGTCTTTCTGCATACCTACTTTTTTCTAAATGAACAGTAAGTGCTGTGCAGAAGAACGGTTGATACATCTACAATAAGCCATGCAAAAGCATTTCAAACTGAGCTTGTAACATATTATGCTATATTACAGAACAATATTATAATATCCCATTACTATACTATAATGTCACTATGCTGGCAGCAGTAGGCTTGGGACTACCTCTGATCCAAAATAATAATTTCTTCGGATTTTACTTCTCATGGTAGACTGGATATGGTCTCCTCTCAAAAAAAAAAAGTCAAACCTGAAAACACCATTCCAGACAGACAGTCCGGAGAATAAAAACAACTTTCTAAAAAACAAAGGTGCTAAGAGTTAGTGAGTCCTTTGTGTGGTCTGTGAAGGTTCATAAAAGCCTCCGACAAGCAGCTTTTTTTAGATGAAGAAATTGAATCGCTGATTTTCCAGCAACAGTTTAACTCAAAATGTATAGGCATACTTAAAAAAAAATAATAAAAAAATAAGGCTTCTTATAAGGACACTACAAAATCAGGACAGAGCCTGGGGTGTTTCAGCATATTAGTACCAATGGGTCTCATCTGCAAGAAACTGTCACTGAATCTGGACAAGTTTTTTCCACATCTGCTCTAGGAACCAAATACCCCCAAACTGCATCAATCACTACCTGAGAACCAACACCAGCTCTCCTAGACTGACTCTGCTCTGCGTTCCTACATTTGGATTCTCTCATATCTCAAAGATTTACATGTTGCTCCTTCAGAGAAATGAAACCGCTCCTAAGGCACAATGACTTGGGACTTGATCTGCAGGGAGCCGGTTAATTTCTTAAAATGTGAAATTAAAACTTGTCAAATTATAACTAGTCAAAAGCTCAGTTTATTTTTATCAGCAGATTGCCTGAAAATTCAGACAGTTGGCAAAAGTGCTAAATACTGGCACTAAGAGATACCCAACAGTCTTGTGAGAGGCTGTGATTAACCAAAAAAAGCTTGATTAAATTCTTTTTAAATGTGGCAACTTAAACTCCATTAGGTATTCTGTTTTTTTAACAAGCTTATCTCTGTTTTTTAAAAAAATAAGTCTCAATTATAATTATGCAATTATGCTAGAGTATTACCCTTAACCGGTATTTCTTGGGCATTTGGCAAATACTCTGTACCTTGGAATCCAATATAATGGTTTTATTGGTGCATGTGAAAACCCAAGTCTTTTATCTTCAAGTTTTGTCTCTAAGGAAATGTTAAGATGATTTGCTTATTGTTTTCTTGTTGGGATATGCAAAAAGAGGGTCTCAAGAATTCTTCTGAATTCATTAGTGTGACATCTGTTTTGCTTTGAGTTTTGTATAGATTTTACTCAAGCCAAATATCTCACATGACTGAAGAGTTTAAATAACAATACATTCTATAAGATTGTAAATTCAGCTGGCTGAGATACAGTTTTCCTTTTCCACAAAGCTTCATAATTTCAAAAAAATTCAACTCATTTAGGAAGAGGAACCCAAAACCTTCTAAAGATTTGTGCAAAAAGTTAGAAGGTAGATGGGATTTCTGAAAAACTACCATCTTCCACTGAGTATTTTGTCAAATAATTCCTAATAGAGTCAGGCTGTGAGAGTTCCAATCAAAAACATTGAAAAAAAATTAAAATTCTCAGATTTCAGGGAAAAAACCCCAGCTCATTTTGACATTAAACTAGGTTTAATTGCATGATTTTTAATTCTTTAATTAAAGCTAAGTTTTGCCATAGGTCTATGCTACATGTACTTTTCAGCTTTTCTAATTTTGTTAGCTATATGAGCTATTCTATATGGGCTGAATGCAAGGCTTTTGAAAGTTTCCCTCAATATATTGTTAATTTACATTTTATGTGCTCTGAAATGAACGAATGTAAGATGTCCTGGTTTTGGCTGGGATAGAGTTAATTTTCTTTCTAGTAGCTGGTGCAGTGTTATGGTTTGGATTCAGTATGAGAAGAATGTTGATAACACACTGATGTTTACAGTTGTTGCTAAGTAGCATTTAGACCAAGTCAAGGATTTTTCATCTTCTCGTGCCCAGCCAGCAAGAAGGCTGGAGGGGCACAAAAAGTTGGGATGAGACACAGCTGGGGCAGCTGACCCAAACTGGCCAAAGGGATATTCCATACCATGTGATGTCATGCCCAGAACATAAACTGGGGGGAGTTGGCCTGGGGGGAATTGCTGCTCAGGAACTAACTGGGCATCGGTTAGCGAGTGGTGCGCAACTGCATTGTGCATCACTTGTTTTGTATATTCTAATTATTTTATTGTCAACTTTATTATTATTTTTTTCCTTTTTGTCCTATTCGACTGTCTTTATCTCAGCCCACGAGTTTTACTTTTTTTTGATTGTCTTCCCATTCCACTGGGGTCAGGGACACACACACACGCTCTGAGTGAGCGGCTGCATGGTGCTTAGCTGCCGGCTGGGGTTAAACCATGAGAGATGTAATACAATGCCTTATTTCTTGCTTTCATCTAAAAACACCTAGTATTTTATAAAAAGGAGTAACCTTTTGCATGTATATCCGTATTTGGTTTACCGGACCACAGACTACTTTATTAACATAATTTGATGTCTACACTGCATGAAGCTGAAACGTTCTTCTCATTTTACTGAAAAAGAACTGATGCACAGAAAGGTGATGTGAATTGGTGGCACAGCAGAACAAAAAAACCCCTAGACCTCCACTGTGTTACACCTCCAGTCGAGTCAACTACCCCTGAAGCACCTTTATATTTGTTAATCCCCTAAACAACTCCAAATGCAGGGAGATTTTCCTTTTCAAGTCCATACACTACTACTACCTTATCCTTCAAACTCATTCCTGACAAAGCAAACAGCTTGTCTCATGACAGTGGGCAAAGAGATGATAAGTAGAAAATATTTTTTTTTTTTTCTCTCAATACCATAAACAAAATTACTTGTCTCTTACTTCCCTTTATCCTGGTTAGTGTACTTTTATTTCTGTCCATAGTGATTACAAATGGGAATCACAAGAAATAGTCAATTGCCAGGTGCCTCCAATTGTGACTACGTATCCAACTGCCGGCCAGCAGAAATGCTTGTAAGGGTTTCTCTCTACAGTAAGGCATCTCTCTGACGAGCAATCTCTGCAGGCGGTGTCATCAGACTCTTTGACACAGAACAAAACAACAACTTTCCAGCATCCTTTTAGTTTGCATGGTACCAACCACAGGCTCGACTTTGTCTAAAGCTCAGATAAACACAGTCAGAAGAGGGCAGCCAAATTCCCCCCATATGAGAACAGCTATCTCTGTTGTTATTGCTTTCACGCATATTTTCCAATAATGCCAAAGTCAAGGAACAGAACAGACAAAGTCTCATACACACACACTTGACAAAGAGGAAGACAGTGGATATCCTTTAGGGCTCCTCTTTTTCCTGGCCTCTTCCTCCCGTGTTGTTCTTCATGCAAGTAAGTGAGAAACATGCAGAATCTCAGTGACAAAGCAGAGAAGGAAAATCAGCTCTGCCAATAAAGAGAGATATCGAGTGCCTGGAGTTTTTATGTAACTTATTTTTTATTTAAATTCGATCTGCAACAGGGAGGGACTGATCTATTTGCCTGCAACCCCAGCACATTCTTAGAGAGGGGGACACCTCCATTACTGCTGGTTGACAGATTATGTCTATCTTCAGAGCAGCACATAAAGGAACTAAATGTCATGGTGGAGCCCACATGAATAAGACAACACAAACAGCACAGACACAGCAGGACACTGGAGTCTGAGTGCAGTTCGGTGTAAAGAAATATCAAGCAGTATATAGTTAAGGATAAAGACGAAAAAGAGAATTGCATCATGATTGGTCAAATGCTATAAAATATTGAGCAAAGAGAGTTGGAGGTTATGGTAGATTAAACTTTAAAACCTACAACACTACTCACAGAAGTAGAAAGGCAAAAACATTTTAGAATGCATTAACAGAGGTATCAAACATAGCTGAACACTGTGCTAAGGATTAGTGCAACCATGTTGCTCATGTGAGCAGCTTTGTTCACTCCTCTATAAAAAGATATTATAGAGCTGGAGAAGGTTCTGCAAATGACAGCCAGGAAGATACAAGGATTTAGGAAAAAAAAAAAAAAAAAAAAAAAAAAAAGATTACACAGGGACCTCATTAAGATATACACAAATTTTGAAAGAAGTAGGCATGACAGACCATACAAAGGTTTGAATGTGTGTCAAATACAACAGGAATAGATACTAGCTTGAGCTATAAAATGAGAATTGAGACAGATTTTTCATTTCATATATTATAATTCAAACTATGTAGAACATCCAGTCAGAAATACTTAATTATGTAAGAATAACAATACGAAAAAGGAATAGCATATTTTTTGAGAAATCAGTGGTAATAGTTTTTGCAAGGAAAGGCTAGATAAACTAAGGCAGCATTTATTATGCTTTCATTTAAGTAGATCATATATAGACATTATTTCTTAAGATTTTCCCCTTATCTAGAAAAGTAACCACAAGAATATTCTATAAAAGTAAACCCTACAAAAATCTTCATCACATCTGGTACACCAAATGTCACTGGAAATAGCTAGAAAGCCATAACTTAGATGGAGATAATCATCCCACATTTTGAATGCGGACACTTGCCAGTCACCTACCCATAGAGCAAAGACATGTCCTGTTCTTTACATGCCTCACTATAACACTAAGAGCTTTACTGTCTCCATTTCTTGGTCATTGAGACAATAGAAGCCTTAGAAGATAACGATGCTATAAGATAACAGAATACACAAACACTGTATTAATACCTTATATCGCAAAAAATAAAACAGCCACTCAAATGAGTTCAGACCAACAAACTAGGTTTTAAACATTTGTTTCTTTACTTTGCCTTTATTAATGATTTGGAATGCCCTAGGCATAGCTGAAAACAAATGAGATGCCCATGGCACACCACCCCCCCAAGCAATAAACTATGGGAAACACATAACTGGGGAATGGAAGGCAAATACAATAATTAGTATTTCCTCTGTGCTTTGAAAGCTTAAGTGAAAATTACAAACTGAAAACATTGTAGCCATCAAAAGCAGAAATAAAAGCAGTAAGAAAATAGAAGATCTTTTCTTTTTACCTGAGTAAGAAGTATTTCTGTCTTTCCACTGAACATTTTTGCATTTTATTTGATTTTGTCTCTCTTTCCGCAGACGTTCTAGTCTCTGAGCTTGAAAAGAAATATTATAACTATAAGTTTGTCAATGAAAGTTTACTATAAACAAAGACATAATTAACTACCTTTATATGAATAAAGATGTTTTATACTGCATATGTAGGGGAAAAAGTCATAAAATTTTAAAGGTGGCACCCCTGAAAAGCAAATACCAACAAAAACATGAAAATGTTCTTGATTTATAATTGAAATTAGAGGATATAAAACATTAATAGAGATCATAAAGATAGTATTAACATGGAAGAGAATAATAAAATGTGAAAACTTCTGTGATTAATATGACATTTCATTATATAAATCATTAATAACGGTCTTAAAGGAATTTTAATGCACAAATGAACTGAAGTGAATATTACATTACAGGAATAAAATTACTGTTATGAATTACTCTACCCGTTTCAAAAATTAAAGATAAATGAACTCAGACTAGACTATTAAAGTTTTAAATATAAAATCCTTTATCTAAAAATCATGAAAATTATAAAATGTCAAAGCTATATAAATTAGCATAGCTTTTTCTTCAGTGTGCTGAAACAGTTTATAGGTAGTAAAATAAATGATTTGTATCTTCACAACATTAGTCAAATCTTAAAATGAATATATTTCTTTACATATATTTTGACTCCATCTTCAAAATACGGTTTGGAAAAAGCCTCAAATAGTTATAATATCAAAGAACTTACAGACCAGGGTACCAGATAATACCTTAAATTATCTTTTTGTTAACAGTAAGATCTCTCTCAGGAAATGGTCAGCTAAACCTGGTAGAAGCTACCCAAGACAATGACCACAAGAAATAACTGATGTTATGAAGTATCCACTCAAAATGAGAAAGCAGATTAGACTGGAAGGAGAACTTCTAATGTTGATCACCAGAGGAAACAATTTGCTGGATATATTAGCAATTTTGATGTATTGAGATCATTCATTAACTAAAATGGGTTTGTAGAAGAGATTCTAAAATGCTAAATCTCTGACAATTTTTAGATACAATTTGAGTTCCCTGAGCCGTTTCACCAATTAAAAAAAGGTTAATAAATATTTTCTATCACTCCTATTATTATTCTTTTTACATTTAGTCTTTGAACTGAATTGTGGGCACAGAAGTGTTGGGTTTGTTTTTTTTGTCCCTGTAAAAACTCTCAACCTGGGAACTGATGAAAAAAATAATACTTTGAGGTTTAATAGCTGTAACAAGCAGTTTAAGGTACAAACACAAACAGGGACTTTGATGCTTATTTCCCATTTAAATCAACTTGAGGTTAGTGCCTAAATACCTCTATGTATCTTACTCTTGATGAAATAAGAGAAGTATCCCCGCTTATAAGTTTAAATATTGGGTAAAACACTATTGTAGCATAGATATTTTATTCTGAAAGAAAAAACATTTTTTTCCCAATTACTGTCCAGACTGTAGCTCAAAATTACCTTCCAAAACCCTTTCTTCCCAAATGGACCATCATAAAATATCTGTTAGATTCACATGTAAACAATGGATAAAGGAAAAAACGTAGAATAAAAATAATGCACGTTTTTATCATGTTTGAATATTTTTACCCCTTGTCAAAACAAACGTACTAAAGCGCAGTCACCACCTTCACTAACTCCATCCTATTCTTCTATCTACAGTTGATCACAAATGATCATTTACTGCAGGACTGTATTACAGCAACTCCAAATTAGATGGAATTATCGGTACCTATTAGAAGTCTGAATTATTTAAGGCTCATTCTCACAAGAAGCATGCTAGTTTGAAAGCTTTCTGTGTGAAAAATGTCACTAACCAAATGTAGTCCTTGTTTCATTAACTATTAGCAAATAGACAAGCCTTTGTTTCTAGTCACGTGAATCAGAAGAATTTGCTGCTTTCCCATACGCCCAACACCTTGCACAGAGCTGTGTCCACTTTATTTATTTTTTTTTTTTTTTACCCCTCTGGATATGGCAGAAAGAAGTCAGTGAGGAGATGGAGCCCAGAGCCAAAGACCACCTATGACCCATCTAGCTCCTGTAGAAAAGGAGGAAAAATTCAGTGGCAGACAAGCCCTGTGCTCTCCCCAAACATGACGTGGAATACCCTAACATGACTCACCCACTGCACATCCTTGTCAAGACTAAGGGGATAATTTTGATATTAGAATGCACATAAAAATCATTTCCAAATTTGCACACCCACATGAGAACTACCTAATAAACAACATTTCTGTAGTCTCCGCAGATATGTGGTGTGTCTTCTACAGTAACATGTTATTTCTGCAATTTATGAAAAAAAGTACTATCCTGGTAAGGTATTTTATAATAAAACAGCTTTGCAAAAGATAATAAAAAGTTGTACTCCATCCAAAAGCAATGGCTAAAGACAGTATAAGCAGAAATAATTTTATTTAGCAGGGTATAAAACCAAGGAGAATAAAGAAGAGCTTGCATGTTAAAAAAGTCTACCACTATTACCTGTTGATACACAAAACTACACTATATTCTCTTTCCAAACCTAAAAACCATTTTCTGCTTTTCAAAGAACAAATGTTCCTGCTCTTGCTAAATCTACTCAGGTAGTTATGGATTAAGTAAAAAAAGAAATGTCCCTACATCTGCCTGTTTTAGGAGCAAAAATTGCAGATTTCACAGTTAATAAGTTTTTCTATTTATGAGATGTATGAACAGTTTGTTCTATGTATGTATGTATCTGTTTTCTTCTACCAACAACTCAGATAAGTATTTGTGTTATGCAAAAAGCATTTATATTAAAAATAGTTAACTGTTTAATTTATTCCTCTTCCTGTATTTTTGAAAAGGGTTCAGTACTGATCAACTTGCATTCTTTGTAGACTTTTTTCCATTCCACTCTGTTTCAAATCACAGCCTGATTGCCTTGATAACTGCATTAGGTTCCTGGTGGTACCTGCATACACAGTGGAACATAAAAGACATGCCAGATAAAGAGAGGCAAAAAAATGGCTCCCCAATGGACTGAGTGTGCTAACCACTGTTTTGGAATATGCCACCAATTGGAAACTGAAATGGTTTCAATCCATAATTAAAATGGAAATTACTCTTATCAGTCTACTCACTTGGTGAAATAATCTTTCAGAATTACTTTTTTGGAGCAATTCTATAAAACTTTAAACTTTGTCTCTCCTTCTTCAAAATTATACCATCAACTGAACTAAACAAGACCTCATGGACAATGCCAGGCAGTCTGGCACACTAAACTTTTCACCATGCTTTACAGTCATTTGCAGCTATATATTCAGCTTATTTACAAATCTAACTCTCCATTACAAGAGATCAGTGCTCTGCCTTTTCTGTAACTTTTGACAACTTCTTATTTGTGAAGGGTATTTCAAGATATTCAATACCATACAACATTTTACTTGTTAGGTAGAGCACAGATGTTTTTTCTGAGCTCTAGGTGGTGTTCTAATACCTTCAGAAATCATTTGAAAAAAATGTACCACAGGAGAAAAAAAAAAAAAAAAAAAAAGGAGATCAGGATTGACAACCCCACACCAACCTTTTCATATATATTTTATATTGCGGAACTTTTGTTAATTGCATTCCTCAAGTATAAGTAGAAGTCTGAATATCCCTCATACGAAACAACTAATGGGACAGCTTTCTTCCACTCAAGACAAACTGAGCCTATTTTGAAAAGGTATACACCTTTAAACTTTCTAGTTTGGTAACAAATCCTATCTCAAGGTTTTTCTCAGAAGTAAAACTTCAGAAGACAAAATACAGACAAATCATTCACTTCGTTGGCTCACATCAAACTTAATTCCTCTCTTTTATAACAAATAGATTTGATGCCTCACTAGGTAGATTTTTCTCAGAAAATAACTATCCTGTTCAAAAGTTAACACCCCTCCAGACATTAACAATAGAAATATCAAAGACTGTTCACGTACTCTGGATTTAGACTTGATGTCTTTACAATTTAATTTTTTTTTATATATAAAACTGACTACCTCAATGTTCCTCTGTAGATGAATAGGTAAAACAGCAATTAAAACTAAGCTGACAGCACACTAAAGTAACTGAATCATTACATGTCCTTTTATAAAAAAGGTCTTGACATTACAAAAGGAAAAGTTTGACAGATACCCAACTAGTCATGCTCTGATTTGTCCACGCAAGCCAGACTAATAGCAACTGAATTTAAAAGGCTAACGTTATCTTGGCTGCAAACTTCACTTACCTGTGTTTGATCGTCTTCTGATTCCAAAGTCCCAGCTTGAGGTAATATCAACTGATTGGGAATATATATAGCCCTGAGTCTCACCGTTGCTTCCCTGTGTTTCTGAACCACTGTCCCCATATGCTGACGATGGATTAAACTTCTCCAGGTCGACATCGTGATCTATCAGGACCATTTCACACATCCCTGTGTCATCACTGGTCACGTGTGACTGCCGAATATGAGCAAGTATAATTGTTGGGTTGTCCAGGAAAGCCATTCTGTCCACAAGTCCACCACTTCACTATACTATCTTCTCTCCATCTTGTTTCATGGACACATGTACCTGGAAATAAAATGTACACAGCACTTTAGGGGAAAAAAACCCAAACAACCACCAAAACACAAAACCCACACAACCAAAACCCTGATTCAAGAAGGTTTATATTTTGGATGCACAAAACCTAACTGCCTCAGTTTTGTACAGTGAATTATTTTAATTCAGCTCCAGTTTACTTAAGTTACACTGCTTGCTGAGATCCAGTTAAAGAACAGTGGTTTTGGAGGACAGCTTGAAACCCAAATCCCAAGACAACAGAACACAACAGACAGGTCCCATTACTCTACAACAAATGGTTTCTATAAGGCAAAATATTCCAAGTAGTATAGAAGGATGGAGAGAAAATACACACAAGGAACATCTGTCCATTCAAATTAATAAATTTACAAAACCAGACAGGGTTTTGAATTTCTTTTCACCCATCACAATAGTGTGTTACTGTTTTTCTTCTGCCTCTACATACCAACTCTTTGATTACTTTATTATAGGTCCTTCTTAGGTTTTGTATTTTCAGGAAGAACTTTAAACATGAAGAGATTAGTATCTCAGGGCACAATATGGAACATCTGCTGCTGCATGGCACTTCATATAGAGCAACTGTTGTAACACGAAAAAAGCTCTGTGATCATATACCACACGCATGAATTCTTAAGCACTTTAACAACAGTAATTGACACTTACCTACAATATTTCATTCAGAATACTCAAGTGGCCTTACAAAACAAAGTAGAGGGCAAAGAAGAAAAAAAAAAACAAACAAAAAACCAAACCACAAAACCCAATCCACACTCAAACTGTTACCCTATCTTACTGTAGCTGTGGATTTATAGTTATGTTAATCTAATTCAAGCCTGGGCTGCCTCTAGAAGGGGCAACTCCATGCTCCTATCTGGCCCTGGTCAGATATTTCCACCATCTCCCAAAGGCTGGCACTAACACTTGTATACCTGTGAGGTGAGTTGGATCAAAAAAAATGACCTGCTGAAAATAACCTGAAAAGAAAAAAAAAAAAAAAATTACTAATTTTCAGGCTGATCAGTCCGCCAGTGAACAGCTGCAAAAGCACCAGTACCAATGTAACAGAGGCAGCAGGCATATCAAAAGACGGACGAAAGCCGAGGTTCCCCTCTCAGCAGTGATGCTCACGGCCAGCTCAAAGCCAACTGCGAAACCTCAGGCTGAGGAAGAGGGAGGTTGGCGGGGTTTTAAGTGTAAGCTCACAGAGAGATGCAAGACTAGATGTAAATTCCAGAAGTTCAAAATCCCCACTGCTTTTCTAATCATTTGCATATCTGAGAAAAACCCCTCAACATTTTAATACCAGCTATAGAGCTAAATGTGTCTAGTATTTTGAACATAGAAGCAACAACAACAAAAAACCCCTGTCGTTGCTGTTTGCAAAACTTCTGTCAGCAAGAAGAAAATACCAAAGGAAAAGAAACAATTTTAAATCACACGAAGCCGTATCCCATTAAAATCTGGTAAAGGCAGCTGGCCTTTTCCTGGCAGATTTTAACAGAAGAAAGTGAAAGAAAGCATCAGACAAGCTTGTTCCAGGACCAGCAAACACATTTCATCATCTCCCCTGTATGCTTCCAAGGGGAAAGGTGTATTAGCATATGGAGCTCCACGAAACAGCTTCTGCATTGAAATATTTGGAAGCAAACGTAATACTTTATTTGGACACTCATCTAATCATGACAAAAGCAAAATTTAAGGTGTGTTGTAAATTGCAAACTCACTATCCCTACCAGTATCCTCCCTACCACCAAACATCAGCATCTGCTAAATAGAACATTCAATAAATATTTACATCCTTCACCATTTTAGGCTTTTTTTGCTCCCTTGGCCACAAATATTGCCTTTTTTTTCTGAGAGACTGTGTCCTTTCTGCCTTAAAAAAATATAGACAAATTCTAAAGTATTATATTAAACAACAGACCCAGCAGCAAGACGGAATTCAATAAAAGAATGGTAGAGAAATAAAACTGGCATGTTGCTTGTTATTAATACACTCCTCCTACCATACATTTTAATAAATTATGCTATTAGCTAAATACGCGCCATCAGTATCCTCGGAGATATTCAAAACCCGACTGGGTAAGGCCCTGAGCAACCCCCTTTAGCTGGCCCTGCTTAGGGCTGGGAGGTTGGATTAGATCTCCAGAGGTCCCTGCCAACCTCAGCAACGCTCTGACTCCAAGTTCTATTTTTTATTTTCTGACTATTTCCATCACAGAAAGTAGGCCTGCTCTCCCTGAAGGATTTCTCATTGTCCTCAACGTGAGAGGCCATAAGGCAAAATATCCTACCATAAGGCAACCGTCTCTTGGCTGTAATTTACGTGTTAAAGGCCTTTAAGCCGTAACAGCGTGACTAGTACTGTGAGACTTAGAGAATACAGACACAACGAAGTATACACCGTACGGATATTTTAAAAAGTGCACTGAGAATGCTCTTTAGACTTAATTATTTACACACCACTTATTAGAAAAGGCCATGCTTACCTGCAAGCAGTAAGAACTTGTTTAAATAAGCAACCGCCTTAGGCTTCTAAAAGGTCTGCAAACTCCCAATCAAAAATTACTGCTGCCCCATCAATGTGTCATATAAATGTTGGCATGTTAATTGTGTATTTATAAGATTGTTAATGGTTAGTTAATTTACCTCCCACACTATTATTGTACTTGAAATGATTTAACGTCTGCTAAGGGAGTTAACAACATGTAACAGCAGATGCGAGAATTTTACCTTTATACTCTGCACCCCGACTTCATGCTATTAACAGTCCATGTGCTAAATTAGCCAAGCTTCTTTACAATTTTGCATATGCAATCACTTTTCCCATAAACATGAACAGTGAAAAATTGCCAGAAATTCTACTTCAATCTCTAAAGTTGAATTCAAACACATTTTTTCTTCTTCCTCTTCAGAATTCTCAAAAGGACACATTAAAACTAATTTTTCAATAAATTGTTAACGGGAAATTCTATTAACAGTTAACACCTCTCAAAAAAAAAAGTCAGAAAAAAGGTTCAGATCCCAAAATTCAGTTTGGATTTATATGCCTTATTTTAAGAGTTGCTATCTACACAATTCTAACTGGTTCCTCATTTTGATAAACGCAAAACACAATTAGATGGCATAGCCCTGGTCTGAGGAACAATGACCTGCAATGAAGAATTCAGAGAGGCAAAGTTCAATTTTGCAAACCTTTACATGACTACCTTTAAGGCTCCATGTCATCAGTGTCAGCAAAATTACAGGTACGAGATCCATTTCTAGATCTACAGATATTTGTCAGCACACCACCTCTTCTGCATTCCTTATACCTACACACGATTACGATGTCCACACGTAGTAGGTAAATTTAACAGAATTCAGGGACTGTCTGAGCATCAGCAACTTGTACATTCTTCAATCATAAACAAAAAAGAAATGTTCTTTTAATACTTGCACTATATAAATATTATTCTACTGTTAAATAAAATACTTTGCAGACAGCTGTCAAGCATACTCTATGTGAACACTAAAAATGAAAAGAGCAATGTGAAACCCATGCAACCTTAACTGTATTTATGTATGACATGATATACAGGTTAGTGTTACGATGATATAGTACTTATTGGCAAACACCTTCCATGATTCATCACATAGGTGGACAGAGCTGAATCAGCCCTTTGCCGCCTTCTTGATCTTTATTATTCATCTGTCTTACTTTCTGCGTATTATCTAATCAACACCCTGGCTATGAATGCCCTCTCTCACCTTCTCCTTGGTCTCATCGCTGTGTTACTGAATTGCCCCAAACACCATGGGGAGCAGAGCCCCCTATTAGTCTTGTGCAGGTAGAGAACATCCCCAAAGATGTAAAATTGCACCATCAAGAGGCTAAATGACGTGCCAGGCTTCACAGGAACTTTGTAGCAAAATCAGACAGCTGGATCTCAGTCTACTATTTTTATCAGAAGTATTCCTCTTCCAGTAACCCACTGCTATATTTATGGCATCTATAGACTTTCACAGCAAGTGAAGCAAGGCTGTTATGCAGATCAACCTCATTCATAACATGGCATACAATAAGTACTGCAGAACGTTCTAACAAATTATTCAGCTCCCAGTAGGTGACACAAAGGTCTTGAAAAGAGGACATGTAGTTACACAAGCTATACCTTAAGCACACAGATGAACACATCTGAATTTGGGGAGGCAACTTCACAAATGTATTAAATGTTCTTGTGACCCTCCTGCTTGCCTGATATACTGTATTTATTTAAATAAAAAGATTTTCTCACTTTCCTCTTTCCTCACCAAAAACGGCACACATAATATCCCCCAAAACAGTCTGATTTATATTCATGTTATCCTACATCAAGTGTCAATGAGACTTCAAAGCAAGTGTGAGACAAGGGGAAAACAAGCTAAACACACACCTCTTATGATTGCCATCCTTCCCATCCATCCTGTCAACCCACCACGTATCAGCGCAGACAACAGCGGACACAGCTGCAAGCGTCATCTTGCTGCTCTGGTGCTGGACCACACTGACTTGAGGGACTGCAACCATGTGTCAACCTGTTCTTACCGCTATTTTCAGAGCAAAATGTTTGACCTTGAGCATGAAATAAATGCCGAGTTTGGTAACACAGGTTACCTTACTTTTGGGAAAACACAGTTATCTTGGATTTAATTTTCTGGTTTGTTTTAAATATACAGGGTTGAATTTGACAGCATCCTTCTCTATTACCGCCCAGCGCAAGGTGGCTCGTCACTACGCTACACACCGGCAGCAACAGCCGAGGCCGGCCGCGTCTCGCTCCCACACCTGGCAGCGGTGGGGTCAGACCCCAAGTCTGCCTCCCACTGCACCCCAGCCCTCCGCTCTGCTCCCTTCCTTACCTGCAGGCTCCTTAAACGTTTTCTGCTGGAACTACAGACTTTGCTTGGTAAAGTGAAACTAGTGACAAAAGGCACATTTTCGTGCGCTGCACCTGTCCCTTTAGGAGTTTACAGACATCAGGTTAAAAACTTGCAGCTCCACCAAACACAATCTGGTTACCACTGGCTCATCTTCGACTTAAGGACAATCGTTCCTAAAATTGCAAGCTAACACCACCTTTTCATGACATGCTACCACTGGTCAAAGTACAAGAAATATCTTTCTCACAGAAAATTTTGATATTTATGCCTTTTATGCTTCAAAATATATCACGTATAGCACACATGGAAATTTGCTCACAGACCTCTAAATAAGCTAGACTAAATTATAAAAATTGGAGGAAGCTATAAGCAACTGAAAATGTTCCGCTACAGGAAAGAGCTACAACTTTGAAATCCTACCAATTTTAATGGAATAATTTTACGAATCCTTCAGTTCAAATGGCTAAAAGCAGCTGTAAATTCTCCACAAAATTCTCAAGCCAATTCCTGCAAGGTTATTTTGCTCTCTAAATTAAAAAAGTAAAAAGTGCGAAGCAGGAAAAAAATTTCATATCTCCTATTCTGCAAAGCTGTAGCTTTTTTTTTTTAAAAAAAAGGAAAATATGTTTAAATTGACTGCCCTCCTTAAGGAATTAATAAGCAGTTGAAGCCCTATTCAAGGTAAACAAAAATGTTCCAAACAAAGATGCAACTTCTGGAAGGTACAACCTGGATCAAAAACAATTACTAATAATCTCAAAATAAAGCAGGCTGGAAGAATTATACAGCATTAGAGGTCATCTTATCACTCAAGGGCTTCCATAGTCACTGGACTTAAACACCACTCTGACTGTAGCTCTTTAAAGTGATCTTAAAAACTAATGAAAAAAATAGGCAGATTAGAATAAAAAATTTATTTTCCCCACCCCTCCCACCCCCTACGTCATATAAGCTGGAATAGGACAGTGTGAATACACTTCAAAATTTATGATTCAGGTTCAGTGAAATAATTTCACAGTTAACTTCTGTCTGCAATTGCAAAAGAAATGGTTCTGGTTATCTACATTTGCAGCAGTACAAATAATCAAAACCCTTGAATGCCAGACAGACTCCTGTGCATGCAGGATAAAGGAAAGTGAACTGCAATATATGAAAATTCAAGTTTATGTTTCAACAAAAGCTCAAGTGCATTTAAGAATGAATACTTATCTAGAGAAGCTGTCACTCATGCTTTGGGTCCTATCATTAAAGAGGAAATAATCATTTAAAGAGGCACACTTTCACAAGTAATACTGGAATTTGAAAGTTATGATGAGAAAACACTACATTACACACAACTTCCAACAAATTATTTTTTAGTTTTCAAACCTGTAAATCAATCTGGCATTAGCTATGTATTTTTATATTTATGAACTGTTTGGAATTTGGCTACATTTTTGTTGTCATACTAATCAGGATGCAAATTATACCAACTCCAATATTTTAATTATTGAGCTTTAGGGAAGGAGGGAGAGAACATTGGAGTATGTATGGAAACTGTATACTCTCCTCTATTTGTTTCCTGATCTTGTCAAATCTTCATTTAATTGTAAACAAGTTGATTCTGAGATAACCTGATCTATATTGCATCAAGATTTTAAGCAAATAAATAAGTATAAAAAAATGCAGAGATTATAAATCAGGGCAGACAAATCTGTATCTAGACTCATGCCTGCAAAGAGCATTCTATCAATATAGTGAAATGCTAATCTCCTAATTAACAACCTAATTAGGTAATTATGGCTTTGCAGAGGGATGCCTAAATGAAATATGACAACATGGTCACCTCTTTATATGGCACCTGTGGGCCTTTTCAGCTGTCACTGCAAAGAGTGCAATATCAATTTGAACAGATGACAAAGTGTTGTCATTTTTCATTCTGATATTGTACTGAATGGTTTGGATAGAAGCAGTTTAGAAAAGCGGCATCTTGCCTGGTTTTTGCCTAATCTAAATATGTGCAAACACTTTGCTTAATTTTTAATGTCTGTGATTATGCTTATTTTTTCATACCGGCTAGCAAGCATTACCTAACACACACATTACATCTGCAATGTCATATTGTGATGACCCAGCACACTGGAATCCCTACTACCTAATTTCACAGCACGTGTTCATGAGAATTTACTACCCAGAAAAATTGTGAGTATTTGAGTTCATTTTTAAGGCTTAACTGCCGATTTTAAAATAACAAACCAAAACCAGAGTATGTTTTAAATAAGATATTAAAAATTCCATTTTATTTTTATTCCTGATGAACACTCTTTTCCAGAAATGGGGAACAGCAGTCACCGTTCATGAGTGGGTGAAGCTGACAGTACTTTTGCTTGCGCAGGAAGCTGTAAAGGAATACTTTCAACAATGGCACAGCACTTTTACACGGAACCATGATTTTTCATTCATATGCCTAAATGCTTTAAAGACAACTCATTAAGCTTTAACGTTCCTAAGATGAACAAACAAAATACCTACTTGCAAAGAGGGAGATAAAAGCATAGGCTCGGACTCGTCAAATACTAGACTAGGACTTCTATTTTGGCTTTTCTCATTGTGGTATTCAAGAGCCTAAAAAAAACCCCCATAAATCTTATAAACACCTATACGAACATCGATCTTTAAAAAAACCCCAAACAACCAAGCCAGAAAGCTTCAACATTTTACCTTTTTTTTGCCTGTATAATATTGAGAGAGATGCCATGTTTTTTGGATTTTCCTGAGCAAGACTCATTAGCTATGCCTACACCACAGTTAGCAAGTGAGCAGGGAGGTATGGCATTACTCATCAATTGCCTGTATTTCACTCTTACAGCTGCTTCGTAAAGCCTGCCTGGATCTGCTGAAGCCAAACTTGAATGAAAGGTGTTCTAAGCATGTGAAGGTCCACAGCCTTAAAGAGCTCGCTCTGGGTGGACCCAGGACAAAGCCTGGAGACTTGCTGTAGCTACTACAGCTGGACTAGGGATCTTCAGAACAGCAGCACTGTAAAAGTACCACAAACCTGCTTGCTGGTCCTCGACACTGATGTGCAGTTGAGTTCATCCAGCTGGAACCCGTCAGCTACCTGACCACACCAAAAACCCTACCTGTATTTGTTTGAGCCAATTCATTAGTCTGCTCTCAAAACTTTTATACTGCTATGCAACTTGTACCATCAAATTTTTAACTGAAAAGAACATTATCCCTCCAAGTATCTGACACAGTTTCAGAATTATATTTGTGAATTCCTGTCTTACAACAGGACTATCAGAAAAAACAAATGTCAGATGTCACCAAGTATATATTTATCTTTGCTGGATAACTTATTTTTGTAGTTTAGTCTAAACTGGAATATTTTAGTGGTTTTCAAACATAAAATAACCCCTTCTTCCTGTAACAGTATTCCACGTATAGCTTTTCAACACGGTATCATGTTTCAGTCCTAGAAAAAAACGCAACCATAGATTATCATGGCATAACCTTAAAAGTATTTTATATGAAGAGTTCATTCATATACATCAACAATAAGAGTATACTCGTAAATGTAGATTCTAAATCTACATGTAAATCTAAACGTAGACTGTAAATCTAGCCATGAATAAAACTTACTGCAATGCACACAGTAGTAAACAGGAAATGAAAAGGATACAGAAGAAGAGTAGACTACTAGAATTTAATTCTTAAAACTCTTTTGTTCTCAATATTGATTTATTTTTTAATTTGAAAATAATAATTCCTGGCAAATTTCCTCTATCATCCTACTTTTGTTTACCAATATTACCTTTAATTCCTATCTATAGTTGTTCTCATCTGAGCTAATGACAGGTCAGCGTTTATTTTCTTCTTTTATATATTCTGTAGCATTTATTTAAGAAACAGAAGCATATACCAAGACAAATAGTTTTGTATTTGACATTTTTTTCAGTTTGTTGCCTTTCTACTTCTGATTGCATGAAAATATTTTTATTGCATAAAAAGGATGATCATAATATTATTTATTCATAATGTAACAGGGTGCAAACTGCTTCTGATTTCACAAATGTTCATGAGAATAACACCTCCTTCAAAAACTCCCGAGGCTTCAAGCCCCTTTGGGACTCTATGTCAAATGTAATGGGATGGATTCACATTTCTTCAACGAAAGATGGATCTCCCTTTCTTCTGGCTTTTAATTTTTGTCTTAACAGATTTTTGGTCCATCTCCTTCAAGAGCACACAAAAGATATTCAAGGAGCTTGTTTTGCTTTCAGAATAACTGACTCAAATACAGTCTCGAGCCATAAGGAAACAAGGTAGGGATTACCCTTGTGCTGTCTAGTATAAGAAACTGAGCTTATACACAACAAATAGCTAGATATCACAGTTTAATAAAGCTTCTCAACAGGCACACACACAATTAATATTAAAACGCATACTGGGGTCTTTGTTAGAGGTACTGTCTAACAGAAGAGTCTTCACTTGGTCATTTATGATAAAAGGAGAACTGCTGCTAGCAAAACCTAAGGCTCACTGCCAGGCACATCTCAAACATAAGGCAGTGTCACACCCATGAACCACCACGATACCAATGACACAAATAGTTTGAGGTACCAATGACCCTGCAATAGCATTCTGTGTGCTACCAGGACCAGCACGGCTACATTTCTGCTTCCACACCCCTACACCCCAAAGCTCACAGCCTGCCCCTTCCAGTAGCTAAAAGAGAAGAACCAGAGAAAGCCTGAGCTCTCCCTCCATCTTCCTCAGCAAGCGCCACTCGTCCATCTCCAAAGCAAAGTGTCAGAGCTGCCACACAGGAGATCTGCTGGTCCTACACGGGGCTGCTTGCTGTCGGGGGGTTGTGGCTTGCATCCTGTTTATTTGCTGTCCCATTTGTTAATAAAACCGACCTTTCCACACAAGGATCTATTTCTCATGCTCAAAACTTAGGAAGGTTTGGAAAATTTGTGCTACAAAATGGGCAAAACACAGATCATTCTGCCAAGCAGCTTCATCTGACAGGCCTTTGCTGATCAGCTGTTACACACATTTGTTATTTGTTGCAGCTGGGTGAAACAGTTAAACCAATAAACAGGTGATGAAAGGATGTCATCAGAAAGACCTGAAACACGACTGAGAAAGAAATGTACTAAATTGGTTCTAATTCTCCACTTCAGTTATTTCTGTACAAGTCTATATGGAGACAGTGATCTCAATTTTTTTTTAGTCTAACCCAAAAAAGTGTCCGTGAACAGATTTGTTCTGAATTTGAAAAAATAACTGAGAGTTTAATTCCCAACCTTGCATCTAGCTGAAAGTCCCCTGAAACCTAAAATCACGTAGAACATACTCAGAAAATCCAGGTTTGGCTCTAGCATTTCTCATTTAGACAATCCCTAAACTCCCACTAACACTGAAAGCAACTCTTACTGTGGCATCTCCTAGAAACCGCTTCTCGCTCCCTCACCGATGCTCTGCAGTGAGAACACCAGTTCTGATCGCCACTCACCACACGTGTGAAAAAACGAGAACGCAATCCAGCAGCATATTCAAGCATGATCACGCTAAAAGGGCTCGTCTGGCAAACACCCAGGCGGTCAGGGCAGGAGGCCAAAAGAGACCCCAAGGCAGGCTGGGGGCCTCCGGCCCCCGGTCAAGCGTGGGACAATTCCAGCGCAGCCCCTGGCGTTCCCTCACCCCTCTGCCTGCTCTACCACATACCCAACTCTTAAGATTTTAGCCACGCCGTCCACTTACCTATTTTTCCCTCCAAACTCTACTGTTGGACGCTCATTCGACCGGCTCTGTCTACCCCCTCGCTCGCAGGGGGACGTTAATCCTGCCTCGCCGCTTCAGGAGGGGCAGAGGCCCGCAGCCCCCCGCGGCAGCGGGCAGGCCCGTCCGCGGACGCACCGGGAACCCTCGGGGGCTTCTACTCCCAGGAACATCTCTCCGAGACTGGAAAGGCTCCCGCGTCCTTCCCTATGACGTGTTACTCCATCCCGCGGATTTACCACAGACTTTTACTTGGAGAAATAAAGGCGGGGGTTACAGCACGGAGCGTCGCTGCCTCGGCCAACCAGCGGGAGGCCCCAGGAGAGCCGCCGGACCCGCCGCCGGCCGGTACCGGGCAGGCACCCCCCGCAGCCGGGCCCCGGACCGCCCCTTCTGCGACACCCGCCGGGGCGAGGACCCCCGCACGCCTCCGCACTTACGGGCTTCGCCGCCGGGCCGCTCCGTGAGGCCGGGCCGGGCCGGGCCGGGCGCCGCCTCCTCCCCCGCCGGCGGGCCGGGGCAGCCGCTTCCGGGGCCGGAGGACGCCGCGGAACGGGGAGCGCTGGGCCGCGCCGCGACCCGGAAGCACCGCCTCCGGAAGCGAGGCCGCCACCGGCGGCGCGGCCGTGCGCATGCGCGGGGGGGCGGGCCGGCGGCGGGGCCGGCTCCGTCTGTGGGAGCGGGCCTGGCCGCTCGGTGTCCCGGGACCCGTCTGGCCCGAGAGCGGGCGCGGAAGGAGCGGCCGGTGCCGGGGTGGCTGCGGCACGGGCGGAGGCGGCGTTGTTTAGGGCGGGGAGTGGGTCCGGCTCTGCGTGCGGGGTGCTGCGGAGCTTCGGGCGCGTTTCTGCGTTTTACGGTTAAAGGCGTGCAGCTAGCAGCAGGCTTGAGTGGAAACCTGCAGGCAGGCTGTGGAGGGGTCGGAGTTCCGAAGGAAGAAAACTGCGGTAGTTCCAGCGTTCAGCTGTGGCTCTCTTCACAAATAAAGAAGCGGGACGCGTCTCTAGTCGAGATTATGCCAGTTTCGTTCCCAAATTCGCTAGCTTTTTCTTGTTTGAAACCATCTATGGGACTTGTATTTCTGTTGTGGTTTTAAACCAAACCTTCCACACAGCACCCAGTATCCCAGCATAAGCAAGACACGTTTAAACAAAGCTAACTGTTGCAAAAGAAAGTAGTTAATAGTACTGGCCATGCTTAAGCCTTGGCCCGTGTCCTGCGGGGTTAGACCGGTGCTCCAGCCAACTCCAGCTGTGTCTGCAGCAGGGAGGACAGCGGGTGCTGCTCGGAGCGAGCAGGTGAACCCAGCCGCTCTCCCTCATCCGTTTGCCTCAAACCTCTGTGCCAGCCAGAACCAGAGGTGTTACCGGGCACTTCAGGTCTCGGTTTTCCTTTCGGTGTCTGTTTGTGGCCTAATGGCCGTGCATTTGTGTCATCCCTTTCCAGAGTTGCTGAGGCAGTCTGCCTCCACGATCTCCTGTGGAAATTACTAGACGATGTTGGTTAATTCCTCAGCAAACCATGACCTCACAGTCTGTAGGCAGCCGTACACATCAAAAAGCAAGCTTTAAAAAGGACGGTACAGGAAAGTGAAGAGCGTTACACAGGGTGCCACCCAAGGCACCTGAGTGGAGAGACACATTCGATCCTGTGAGGAGCAGATAATAACGGCCGGCGTCAGCAGCTGGGCGAAGGCAAGGAGCTGGCACTGCTCTAGCAAACAGCAGATCACAGGGAGCGTAAGGCCATAACCAGGAGGCAGAGCAGAGCACAGAGAGCCCTTCTCCAGCAGTCATCTCGTGCTGGAATTACCCGACTCAGCCTGATAACCAGTAGAAAAAATAACCCAGAAGAGCTGCGCTCTGCTGATTTGGTGAGGTGAACCGGATCACTGTGGGGTGAGACGAGTACCAGAGCTGGCACCAGGAAGCACAGTCCCGTTTGTTCCTGTGCCGGGTAGCCATTAGAACTGGTTACCTCTTCTGTGAAACTTTGCCCTCAGTGGACAAATGCAAACTGATCTGTGAAATACCCCAAATAATAGTAATAAGAAAGATCTTTGGAGTAGCATTCTTAATAAAGCTGGATGACGCTAAGAACACATTTGCTCAGACCAAAAAATGGTACAGTAATCAAGATGGAAGAAAATTAGAATTTGAATGAACATGCTAATTTGCTTGGAGGGACAGTAAAAGCATAATTATGTTAACCAGAAGTAATCCACAACGGTTAACTGTAACCCCTGTGAGACGTGGTTAAGGGTCCCAAATCAAACAGATGACATCCAAGTTACGGTCCTGAGTGAAGGTACGATGATGGTGATGTCAACCGTGATTGAGAGAAGAGGCAAGTGGAAGCCAAGGAGAAAGATTAAGAGCTCTGTTTCAGCCACAGCTGAGTCAGAGTTGTCAGCCATACATCCATGAAATGTCAGAGAGACGAGGATGAGATTTTAGTTTGGACATGACTTCTTTCAGCTGAAACTGTCCGTCACAGATAATAAAGTACATACAATGAATTAACTATCATTTTAATTGCTACTGTGGCTCTTTGTCGCCACGCCACAGGTGGTTTTCCCTTCCTTGAGAGGTCTCTGTAGCAATAGTTTTGTTACGCACTACTCAAAACGTGAAGAAAATTGATCATAATTAAAGTAACTTCCCCTGTATATTTGTGTGGGGCAGGCGCCCTACCTAAGAACAATTTGGGGAGGGTGGGGGTGGCAATGTGAAAATAACCCCTGTACAGAATGAAGCCTTAATTATTCTTGCGACATATATATTTTTTTTTCTCTTCACTCACATTTTTGGCAGTCTCTGCATATATGCAAGAAGACAGATTTGCAATACGGGTCTGGCTCCCGAAGCGGCACCCTTTAAAGCACGGCTTGCTGGGCCAGAAAATCCTCTCTGGAGTCTCTTGCCTCGCGACAGGGCTTGTCCGCCAGGAATGCGCTCAGGGCACGGCCAGACAGACGACAGCGAACAGACCACCTCCGACCGGACCGGGACCGGGACCGGGACCGGGACCAGGGCTTCTCCATCCCGCGCCCGATCTCCACCGCACGGCCGAAGCTTCCGGGGCAGGGCCGGCCTCTCGCCGGCACCCGGGCTCGCAGGCGCGGCGGGCCGGACCCGACGGCTGCTCCCGGGCGGGGGGTACCGGAGTACCGGGAGCCGGCCCGGCCCGTCAGCGCGGCGGCGCCGCTCGGAAACGAGAGGCCTCAGCCCCAGGCGTTACCGTAGCAACGGGAGGGGCGGGGCCGGAGCGGCGTTCGCCCCGGCCACGTGACTGTTCGAACAGCCCAATCAGAAGTTTCTCTGCCGGGGGGCGGGGCCTGCGCGGGGGCAGGCGGGCGCGGCCCCGCCCCGCGCAGGCCGAGTGGCCAACGCCGCCGCCGCCGCCCGCCCCCGCGCGCTGCGATTGGCCGCCGCGCCCGCCGCTCCCGGCCGAGGCCGCGCCCCCTCCCCCCCGCCCCCCTTCCAGGAGGAGCGGCGCCGCCGCCGCTCGGCCCCGGCGGGAGGGCGACCCCGCGGAGCCGGACCCGTGAGGCGGGCGGCCCCGGGCGGGGCGGCGGCGGAGGCGGCGGCGGCGGCGGCGGCGGCGGCCCCGCCCGGCGGGGAGGGCCGGGGCGGGGCGGGGCGCGGGGCGGGGCGGCGCGGCGTCCCGCGGGAGGGGCGGGGCGGGGCGGCGGGGCGGGGCGCGGCGGGCTCCGCGTCCCTCTCGCGCGCGGCCGCTCTCCTCCTTCACAGGGTGACACGTCTGCGGTGAGTGAGTGGCGTTGGCAGGCTGTCAATCCCTCACCGGAGCGGCCATCAAACAACATAAAACACACACAGGCACCGGGCGGCGGGGCTCATAAATTCCAGCGGGCTGATATTTTTGCACATTGCTTTGCAGAGAGTGTGTAATTAATTTTTTTACAGTTCTTGCCCCGTTATTTCCGCTCTTTTCTTTGCACAAGTTCAAACTTTTGATTGCTGCTGTTTTACCCCCGTTGCACAGACTTGGGATCATTTGTTATTTTTTGGGGGGGAGGGCGATTAATTTTTTTTTTTTTTTCCCTCTGTGATTGTGTTTTCTTGGCTTTTTTATGTTGCAATTTGGGGGTGGGGGTGTTCGCCTGGTTTGTTGTGGTTTTTGCTGTTTGCCACCCTCCTAACTTCTTAAGGATTTGAAAGCGAGTTTTTTGATTTTGTGTTGTTTTTTTTTTTTTTTTTTTTTTTTTAATTTTGCCTTTTTGCAAAGAAGATTTTTGGACAAGTGCGGAAAGACATAAAAAGCAACAATAAAAATAAAAAAAAGGAAAAAAAAAAAAAGCTTTGGAGGAAGATTGTACCAGGAAAAGAAAACTGCAAAGAAACCTTATCAACTCATTTATCCAAGCCACAAATATGATGATGATGAAAGAAGATTGTAACTAAAGAGAGTGATTTACTGCACTGGGAAGGAGAAGAGAGTGGAATAAACAGCTGAGATCCGGTCAAAACACAAATACTGATTTTTTTTTTTGTTGTTGTTGTTGTTTTGTTTGGCTTTTTTTTCCCCCTCTCTCTTTTTTTTTTTTCCTCCTTCTTTTTTTTGGTGTGTGTGTGCAAGAGCGAAATAAGGAGTCAGGAACTGAGACTGACTTCGGGAGCCAGAGGCTGACCGGCGCCTTCTCTCTCCCCGAAGCCCGCGCTCCTCCCGCCCCGCCGGCGCGGCCCGGGCCGCGGCAGAGGCATGGACGATCAGTCCAGGATGCTGCAGACTCTGGCCGGTGTGAACCTGGCCGGCCACTCGGTGCAGGGGGGCATGGCCCTGCCTCCTCCCCACGGACACGAAGGGGCAGACGGCGACGGCAGGAAGCAGGACATCGGCGACATCCTCCATCAGATCATGACCATCACTGACCAAAGCCTGGATGAGGCACAAGCAAAGTTGGTTTCGTCTAATTAAACCTTGTCTTTTTTTTTCTTTTTCTTTTTTTCTTTTTTCTTTTTTTTTTTTTTTTGTGTGTGTGTGTGGTTTTTGTTTCTCTCCTTCCTGCTCCTCTGCGGAGAGTCTCACAATTAGAGCAACTTCTTGGTGCCGTAGGAGAAATTGCAAGCAGCCAAGGCAGAGCCAAAGTTGCTATTTAATGATTTTTTTGGTAGATAGATATGTAATAAATATAGAAGTACGCGGTGCTTATGCCGTCGCTCCGGTGCGCGGGAGGCTGTGGCTGATCCCTGCCCGTTTCCCGTTGGACACTGTCCGGCGGACACCGGCCTCGGAGCCGCTGTCCGTCTGTCCGTCCGTCGGTCGGCTCTGCGCTCTTCCTAGGAGTGCAACTTTTTTCCTTTCTTTCTTTTCTTGTCTCCCTGCCCCCGAAGTGGCGGCAGATGAATTACAAACCTGACAAGGTATTGCTGCGAGGGGGGGGGGGGGGGGTGGGGGGAACAAAAAACCAAAAACCAAACCAAAACCCCTGGCTGTTTTAAATCACAGTAAATACAAAAACAAAGAATGTTAACTCTGCAAGTTCCCCCCTCCCCCCCCCCCCCAATCTCCTTAATAAATCAGTTATAATATCGCAGGACGGATCGTACCGGGGACAAGGGGGGGTGTGGGTGTTGATTTATACCCCTCGGTCGGGCGGCATTTGCACAAAGATAATTCGGTATAAAAAGTCAAGAGGGATGAAGGAAAGAGAGACCCGGCAGCCGCGGCTGGGCGAGGGACCCCCGGCCCCGCGGACACCCCCGCGTCGTCCCCCCCCCCCTTCCCCAGCCACCTCCGCCCGCCAGACCCGCGGCCCGGCGCCGGGAGCCACCGACCGGTGGCTCCCGGCGCCGGGCCGCGGGTCTGGCGGGCAGGGATGAAAGCGGGGGGGGGGGGGGGAGGACGGACGACGACGACGACGACAACGACGACGATACGGGGATCCTTGTCGGGGAAGGCGCCATGTTGCCGAAACACCGCGTTAACCGCTTGTACTCTGCTCTCTTTCAGGAAACACGCACTGAACTGCCACAGGATGAAACCCGCCTTGTTCAGTGTCCTCTGCGAGATCAAGGAGAAAACAGGTAAGGGCCGCCCGCGCCGCCGCCGCCGCCGCCGCAGCCATCTTGATCCCTCCTTCCTTCCACCCGCCGCTGCCCGCCGGCGGGGAAAGGTGCCGGCCCTCTGCCCACCCCCCCGCCTCCGCCTCACGCCGCCGGAGCGGGATGGCGGGTGCCGCGGTGCCCGGTGGGGTCCCGGCCCGCCCCGCCGAGCTGAGGGGCCCGCCCCGCCGCGCTGAGGGGCCCGCCGGCCCGTCCCGGCGGCGGCGGCCGCGGCGGCGGCGGCCCGGTCAGGCTGACTCGCTGCGAAATGGCGCGGTGGAGAATTCCCCGCCGCTCTCCTCACACAGCTCCGGAGGTCCCCCGCTAGCGCCCGGGCTGCCTTTTTGACCGTCAGGACACTTGGCAAAATACTTGTCAGATCGGTGTTACCTCACGGTTTTTTTTTTTAAATTTTTTTTCTTTTTTTTTTTTTTCCCCGGGATGCGTAGCACGCAGCGGGGACGATAAAGTTTCTGAGGGTGTGCGCTGCCCAGGTTTGGGGGGAGCAAAGCTGAACCCCTGTCAGCAGAGCGGGGGAAGGAGACTCCCACAGAGAGCCTGAGGAACGCCAAGTGATGGATGCTTTGACCCCAGGTCCGTGTAGAATGCGGCGAAGCTTGAGTTGCTCTCGGGCGATGATGTTTTAAGTGCCAAAAATTTTCACCACAGAAGTACAAAAAAGACATTTTTTTTCTACGTGCATGCGACACTAATAAACTCTGCGGGTTTTTTTAGAGGCATTTCAGGGGATTTTTTGCAATTTTTTCACATCACTGAATTTACAGAGGGTTTTTTTTTAAAAAAAGAAAATTTGCAAAGTATTCTGCTTTGTAGAATGAGAATAAGAACATTTCTTACGATCTGGCTTTAGAAATAAATATATGCGTTGGCTGGCTTTTTAGCCATATTTTGGTACTCCATCACATTCCCCTTAATTGCACACTGAAAAAATAAAGATTATAGACAAAAACAGCAAACGTGAAATCATTGCAAATCTCAGCTGAGAAGCCTAAAAGTGCACAGCTCTCAGTAAATTATGGTGCTTTATGTCCAAGGGTTTCTTTGCTACCGGGGATCCACTTCAGTTTCTGCTGACAGCTAAGCACTAGGGTATTGACTGTGTTGTGAATATTAAGATTGATTCTGCTTTATATTGCATTATATTACCCAGGATAAGGGGAATGATCCCCCTTCTGCCCTCCCTCCCCACGTACCTACATTTTGCCTCGATCAGCTTGTAACCCCTTTCCGTCCTTCTTTGGCTTGTGGTTGTTTTCTGCCTTTCCCTAAACTTTTTTGACTGTCCTGCTCCGGAGCCAGCCAAGCAACCTGCCCTCGATGTTCAGACATTTTGCAGCAGGCAGATTTCAATTAAGGAGGCAGGCGTAGGTCCTGCGATCACTTTATTTGCAGAGGGCTTAGCCTCACTGTTTTGAAAGGAAAGTATAGTCAACCACATGTCAGAGGTGAGCTGCGAAGAAAAACCCAAGTCCTTTCAGCAGCAGGGATTACTGGCGGAGGGTGTTTGGTGAGGCCACAGCTGTCTCGGAGGCGAGAGGGAACCTGACAAGAGACTTTGTGGTCTGAAATGTTTCGGGATGTTTCAGTGATAACTTGTAAGTTGGGATCCTGCCTTTGTGCTGCAAGTAGTCGAGCCAAGTTTGCAAGTTACCTCTTTTGTGAAATCGCTGAGAACCAACAAAGAGTGAAGGCACCCGCCTGCCCGAAGGCAGGATCCCGGCAGCACAGGAGGGACAGGATTAATGCACCGGGTGATTGATGGAGGTGAATCCGCACCCCTACCAAAAACTGTTCCTGGAGGGGGACCTTCACTCAACGTCTCCCAGTTGAGACGAAATGTCTATGTAGGCTTTAGTTAGCGTGCTAAAGCGAAGAAGATGTGAAAAACAAATTCTAGCATATTTTCTGTAAGCTGTTTTAGTAGGAAACGGCTCAAACAATTCTGAACTGGAAGGGTGAATGGTCTGAGATGCAATTAAAGCAGAGGTCCCCGTCCCGGTGTCCGTGTCGTCTCGTCCCCGTACCCCCCCCCCTCTGGTACTCTGCATTGTCTTGTGGTCTGAGTACTTAAATCTGCCTGCAAGTGGGTCATGCGCCGGTATTTAATTCTTTTTAATCGGAACCAAAGTTTACCTTGGTGTTGGCAGTGGGAATTGCCGTGATGGCTTTATTGCTACCTTCTGTGAAAAGGACGAGAGGTGAGGAGAGAGACTGTAGCCTATACGTGAAGTGTAACTGCAGTCATGTCTGTTCTGAAATAAGTAATGCAATATTTAAGTCATTTTTATATTGAATTATGTATTTTTTTATACTTCAGTAGTTTTCAGTACAGTCAGAGAGGACTTTGTGAGACTGGTTGTGAGAGAACACTAGAGGAATCCTCAGTTTAGGTAGAGCAACTCTGTCACTTTCCCGCAAGGGTTAATGAATGCATCACATTTTTGAAAGCCTCTCTCTCACTCTCACTTAGGGTTAGGAGCTGAAGATTTCTATTTTTTTTTCCTGTGAGGTATTTACCATGTACAAAGCAAATCACTGAGCTTACTGAATTTAGCCTGACATTTCTTTTTTAACATTTTAACATTTTAAAAAGTGCTGCATAATACATTTAAGAGCTTTACAGATATTAATAGCTATGTGCATTCTTAGAGGCAACCACAAGGTAGCATGGTTTTCATAAAGAAACTGCCACTTATTTCTTTAATTAGTTAAAAGAAAAATGATACCCAAAGTTCTACCGAAGCCCCTCCAATAAAATATGAAGATAAGCCAGTGAGAGCCTATTAACTCCCATTTTGTTGTATTTTACCCGTTCTCTGAGGTGTCGCTTGGAAGTGTTGGAAGTTGCATTCTTAATGCGCGCTCACATCTGTTGCATACCTGTGTAACAGTCTGTCTCCTTACGCGCCTACCACTAGGAATCAAAAACTGATTTGCGCCTTTGTTTTTTTTAATAGCTTTTTTTTACTGACTAAAAATCCTTCAGATTTGTAATTTGATTAAGCCTCCATTAGGACGTTGCTATACCTGAGGTACTGGTTATTCTCATGGAGATAGAAATGAAAATATATTAATTCTTACAGTCTTAAAATGGTTAGGGAATTGCAATTATTTCCCACTGGAATGGCATATTATTAGGCCTTGGATTGTGTTGATAGATGATTTGGTGTTTTGTCTTTAAAAATCATTTGTATAGATAGGAACACACATTTATAAAAATGTCTGAATTCATGTGCGTAGATGTGTACATACATACATTTATTTATTTATTTCTATAAGCCCAACAGAAACAATGATAGCTGCCAACCAAACCCTAATTTACTGTCACCACAAACCCTAAATAGCATTCATTTACTAGTAAAGCCTAATGGCATACATGATGGTTTGCCAGATTTGTGGCCTTTGTGAGGCTTATAAGCAGGACTGACTTGGGAAGATCATAAAACTTAATGAACTTCTCGACTGCAGGAGGTGTCCGCAGGGGAAGAGAAAGGCCTGCTTGGCTGGTTGGGCTGGTTGAACTATTTTTTATGTCTAAAGAGAGAGGAGGAAAATGTTCATTAAGAATGTTCTCCCCTTGTGCAGAATTTTGTTTTAAAGAATGAAAAAAAAAGAGATAACAGAACCAGACAAATAGTGACGTTAACCATGGGGTTAATTTCTTGCTGTTCCCTATGTAAGCTAAAACCTTTATTTTTATTGCTACAACTGTAAATAGCCATACGATGCCATTCCGATGATTAAAGGGCTGTATCATGCCCTTACTTGCTGCAAAGCTTTATTGATGAAAATGGCCCAACTCTTTTAGGAACGCCCCTTGTCAATATGCTGCAAAATCTGTAAACCGCCTGTTAGGTAACTCATTGGAGAAGGACTTGTTTTTTGCCTTGTCTGCTAGCAGAATTTGAAAATGTTAACCCCTTTCTTCACTGTGGCTATTTAAAAATCGAATCACAGGACTCTTCCCCTTGCATTGCACAAATTTCAACTTTTCAGTGTTTGTAAACTATCATTTAGTGCCAACAACTTGCAATAATACATAATAATATGCAATCCTAGCAGTCCTGTGTGAACGTTAAAGGATTCATATGGAACAATGAAATGTCACTGATAGCATACATACATATAAGTGTGTATGTATGGGTGTATGTTTGTTAGCTATTTTCTAAATATCAGCTGTGATGTTATTGTTATTCAGTTTAGCTATTTAAAATATTTATGTGCAGTCCTGGTGTTTTTTTCAAGCTGCTAAATACATATTTTTTATTTACCCCGACTACGTAAGGAAGTAAGCATTGTGTATTTATGTATGTACATCTTGTCTTCAGTTTAAATTGTTTAGCTTTTGTTTCCTTTCTGATGCTTCAGTATGCAAGATTTTTCACTGAACCATTGGTTATACTTTTGAATTTTTTTTTTTTTTTTTAATTGTCAGCATATGTATTACAAATGATGACGTGCAGTAGAATGTTAGGTCATTTACACTGTCCTTATGGCAATGACATTGCTTTTCTTCATAAATGTGCTACTAGGAAAAAATAAATGGAATAAAGTATCTTGATTGTCATTTGGTCATCTGTTTCAAGCACATTCATTATCAAAATGCTATTTCTTTGGTGAATTTCTAACAGGGTGCTTCTCTGGTTAAGAAAACAGGCGGCTTTGGTGATTATTTTCATTAGGGAAATTCATGATACTTTGTCTTACAGAACCTGTAACTACACCATACCTTTAGACCTTACCATTGTTAGTGCTCCTTGCTATATTTAAATAACAATCTTCACATTGATTACCAGGATATCAGTGTCTCCAGCTCTTTTTTTTTTTTTCTCCCTCCATAGAGGATAAATTTGGTCCTACTTGTCAATACTAATTTAACTAGGAGCAGGGATTTGTTTTATTCTATAGCTATTTTTCATGTCCTTAATTTTTTTTTTTTAATTGGACACATTTGCTTGCTTATCTGAATATGCTAAATTATATGAGTTACTGGGTGGTGTATTTTAGGATGCTTGTTGTAAGTTAAGGAATTTTTGCATTCAGAGATAAATTATTCTAATAGCATGTAGTGAATGCAAAGGAGTCTTTTTTTTTTTTTTCTTCAGCAGGATTTAACACATTTATCAAGCTCTATTCCTACAGCTTTCAATGAAAAAGTTGTATGATATGGATATTATGCTGTCTTTTTTCAATTTAAATATTGATTTGTGTGAAACATTAATATAATGATATTTGCAGCCTACCGTAGGCAAATATAAGCAGAATTAGACATACTAAATTGTTAGAAATGTAACGCAATATTTAAATATATATGAAGACTACATTAATAATTATATAGTAGAGCGCAAGTGAATCCGGTTTGTATCTGTCCTCAATTTTTAGACTGTTTTTCAATTCCTTGCACATCATGCATATGATGGTTCGATGAATATTTTTATGAGTAGCAGGAATGAATGCTGAATCTGTGTACTAGCGAGTCCAAATCAGTGGAGCCCCGAGTGGAGTTTTGCCGTCCTGGTATCATTGGTAGAATTAGATGTAGCTGTTTGTATTTCATGAATTGACACCCTGAGAAGAATGCTTTGTTTGTTTTCTCAGCAGTCATGTTTAATGCTATTCGCTTATCAAGGTGATCAGCATGGTTCAGATAACACATGCCTGACACAGCCTGCCTTTTTTCACCATCATGTTGACCTTTTGTCACATTTGCTTTTCTCTGGTAGGCAATTCATGTCTTTAAGTATGAATGGAGTAAATAATTCACATCAATATTTAATATAAATTATTAAAGTTTCTGTCAGCTCTTATAGTTCATGCTTTTATAAAGTTAGAGTAGTTCATCAGCCAAACAGATGAATTGTGCTTCTCAGCTGGACATTAGAGCTCCTCCATAATGCTGTCTTTACAGTGGAAGTAAACAGAGAATTAAACATGAAAGGAAATGAAGGCTGGTACTTGAACACTGTATTTTTTTCAATAATGCACATTCTTTAGGAAGGCTCAAAGTCCTAGATAAATAGCCCATCGTAATTTGTTTGGTTACTCCCATACTTTTTTTTCCCCTTCATGTTGCAAACAGAAACGTAGAAAACCCCACTGACCCCGGCATTTTCTTCTACTCTTTGTTATTAGCCTTCCATTAGTGCTCCAACCCCCTTCTTGGGTTTAGGGTGGGTGTACTAGTGTTGGGGTTTGGTTTTGGTTGTTTGGGTTTTTTTTTCCCTTAATGTTCTTTTTCTGTTTTTAAAGATTGATGGGGAGCACTAAGATGATGAAGTTTTAGGGTTTTTTAGTCCTTGTTTATAAATTATAGTTTATATTTTGCAAAGCGACCTGTGATTGAAAGTAGATTCCGAAAATATTTTTTAAAGAAGAAATGGTCTGATGTCTGATTGTAACAGCTATAACGTGTTCATTGCTTCAGGAATTGGATAAAAATAGCATGTTTTGCATAAAAGCATATAGTAAAAATCATTACGCACTTACTTTAATTTTATACTATTTTAGGTATTTTACTTTAAAATCTTTTGTTAACAATCAGTTCAATGCATGTTGCACAGTCATATGAACTTGTAACAATATATGAATCACTGAATATCGTGCGTCCTACAAATCAATCACTTGGAAGGGGGGGGTGGTTTTGTATCATGTGTTCACAGGTCAAAACCTTTTGCTATACTTAAGTCATGCATCAACATTTAAAGCTAATCTCTCATTCCTCGTTGTCCAGCAGGTGGCTTTTTCGTATATCGTTTAATTTTTAATTATTTATTGTCAGTGGAAAATGGAATTGAATAATATTATCCTGACGGCATTTTTTAAAAGAACAACAGTTTTTCAGTATATCCTGTTGTATACGGCGGGGTCAATGAAAGCATCTAGAGATCTTCAAGTATACAATCTAAATTAAGATTCTAAACAGGCATTACAGATGCTGGTAACTTTGGCAATTATCATTTTGTTTGGTGAACAGTAGTAAAACAGTGTGCGGTAAAAGTGTTTAGAGAGAGAGGATAAATAAATTGAACAGTTTTGCAATGCAAAGTGGTTTGTGGTGTTTTTGAGGATTTCTTGGCTCTTGCTTAACTGCTATTGTGAAGCCTGGAGCAGATTTTCCCATTGCTAATGCCCTAGAAGTATTAATTCACTTTGATATGCTAATTAGAGGGCATTATGCAAGAAATGAGATTAAGTGGCAGCATGAAGCCATTTGCCTGTCAGTAAATTGAGAGCTTTAGCATCAGGAGGAGCTTTGTTTTTTCTGAGTTTCTCTTGGTTTTGCATATAAATAAAATTGATTGAAAGGTCTAGAGAAGCTTCTAGAACATTGGTGGTTCTTTTTCTCCTTCTATGATTATTTAAACTTCATGTTAAAGCCTTTCTCTGAATATTAATTGATCTAATGGGAGATACTGAACATGAAGAATTTCATTGTATTCTCAGTTACTGTATCTTAACAAAAGGAAAGTATTAGAATTCTTTGTGTCATCTGATTTTTGTGGTATTATTTTAGATATATCTTACAGCTTTGTATTATAACCTCTCTGACTGCTAACTGCTCCTGTGCTGAGAACTATACCTGCGTGGAGGTATTTTTGCCAGTTCTGCTAGTTTTGGGATTGGGATAATGAGGGCCCAAGCAGCTGAAGTCAAATGGTCGTCTCTGATTCCTGGCCGATGGGGCCTTGGGCATTTATCACCCCCACTCACTCACAGCATTTCCCATCATTTCTTATGCAAATCACACATATATTTTCCTTCATTTAGGAAGGAAGGGGTTGTAATATTGAACATAGATTTTATTCAACTGCCAGAAATTGTGTTAAAGTAACATTAAGGGATTGACTTACAGCCATAAGAGTGAGGAAATTCGGAGTTAATAGTTAAACTCTGCCCTTAACTCAACTCATTGAACCTATTTATTAGAGCATATATGATACTTAAGATCACTGTGCTGAGACCTCTGCAGTATTAGGACGCTCCAGGATGACTCAAAGACGAGAGTTTCTGATTTAGTTCAAATTTTCTTCTGGTGTTTTTTGTGTGTGTGCGAGTGGTTTTTATTCAGCCTCGGAGTTGCTTTACTACAGTTTTGTGGTTAGTTTTCTTTTTATAATACTGTTTAAAAAAATATCAGAGAAGTAATTCTGGAAATTGAACAAAAATTCATCAAAAAATAAAACCAAAACAAAACCAACCCAAGCCTCTCTAGTCCTCTTTGCCTGAGTGCCTGCAGAATGTTTGCTGTTTGTGTGCCCATCTCCTCCACAGATCGTTGTCTCAAAGTCAATCAGGGGAGTAGTGCTAGAGTGACAGTGCTTGTTATGAGCCCCAATAGTTATTTAAAAGAAAGGAAAAAGGATAAAAAAATGCCCCAGAGCTCCGTGCGGGGGCTGTTCATGCTAGATGCACATGCTCTCCCTGATCCTGGCAGCTGAAGTCTATCACTGTTGGGAAATTTTTAACATGAACCACATAAGACACAAACCACCGCGGTTTCCCCGAAGCCACAGGGGTTTTCACATCAGCGCAGGACAACTGGCACGTGCACTGCGGGTCCCTGCCCGCTGTCCCCTGCCCTCGGCACCCGCGGGAGCTGCGAGCCCTCTCCATCCACCCTCCCTGCTCTTCGTCAACAAAGAGTCTGTAGCGTGGTTTTCATTTAAAGTATGATGTCCCTGGTTGTCCTTGGTTCCCAAGAGCTCCTGGACTGCTTAGCCCAAAGAATCCGATTAGGAAACCAAAAACTTTAGTTATCATAGTGAACCTTTTTGATACTGGGAAGAACAAAACAGCACCTGAAACTGCAAAATCAGTTCTCACGGAAAGCAAAAGAAAGCATCACTGGTCTCCAGCTGCTAATTTTGAGTTTCACATTCTTGAACAAAAGAACTAAATAATGCAAATGTTCTATGGCCAACCTTAAATTCTCAGTACCAATAGACCCCCGACGGCATTGTTTTGGGAGGAGAGGGTGCTGGAGATGAAAGCCTGGCATTTCTGGGTTTGAATCCTGCTGCTGCTGTTGACTTGAGAAGAAAAAACTTTCCTCCCACTCAAGTGAGGAGAGATGTGGTGACCTCGGTGGGAGCAAACCCGGGGCTCGGCTGCTGCTTCACTGAAGGGAATGCAAGAGCTCACTTTTCCTATCTTTAAAATGGGAGTGTTATCGATCAGATTTTTTTCTGTGAAGATTGTGTTAAGTTGGTGCTATGTCTTGAAAAGGAATATTTTTATCAAGTATTGGGTATAATTAAAATTGTTACATAAGAAGTACTCTATTAGCACTATTTACAGTATCCACTTCATTCCAATCACGGTGAGCCTAAGTGGAGTCTTACCTCCTGGAGATGAAGAGATTAGGTTTTTCTTAGAATTCTACTTTTCTTGGCTTTAATTAGGAATGTTTGGTTTTTTAATTAATGGTTAGACCTCTAGCAAAAGGGTATCTGGGTTTTCTGACTTGGTAGTTAGCTTGCTCAGTATGGAAAGAGACCATTTGCTCACCGTAGATGGGGATCACTGCTTTTCTTCAGTGATAGCTGTTTACAGGCAGGATGGCATACTTGAAAGGGTATTTAAAGCATGCTTTCATATATTTGTTGATTAAAGAAGGAAGTGTGCTTTTAGTGAGGTTTGTAATTACAGAACACCCAAATGTTTGCTTATTTTCTTTCATGTGAGATCCTGGTAGCATGATTAACTGTCACTAGTAAGAACAAGTTACAGTAGATTGTGCAATGATTCTTATTTGACTTCAAGGATGTATTTATTACCATTTTTGAACAAATTATACTAACATGAAAAGTTGTGGAAATGATTGTGCACTAGATAAGGTGATACATTACAGGAGTGGTTGGGTTTATGGAGCTTTATGCCGAGGTTTTCTCAGAAATTATAGCACAGTCCTGTCACTATAAAACCTGGTGATACAGTTGGTAATAACATGCAGTGGAGGTATTTTTAGGATTTCACTTGTTATTCAAATAGAGTGGGAACTATCAGTTTTTCTACCTCGTATTTCTTTCCTTTGTTGCACTGGGTGAGAAGGGAAGAGGGGAAAGAAAGCCCGAGGACGGCAGAGCGCGTGCCTGGGCGTGGGGTACCGCAGCCCTGCCAGGTCCCACCAGTGCCACCGGCTCTGGGGCCATGGGGCTGCCAAGGTTTTGGCACTGCTGGCGGCTCCCTGGTGCCCAGCGGTCGCCTGGGACGGCGGGGGAAATTTTGCCTTCCTTACGCAGCTGAGGATTTTTTTTGTGAATTATTTCTTACTTCCTCTCCACTTGTTAGGCCAGTGACGTGATATCGATATGGAGCTTGGGAACTTATTGACTTGTTGGTTCTTGACCTTTTGACTGTGACCAAGTATAGAAATTGAATGTCTGAAAATTAAATGATAGACTCCATATACATAAATTCTTGGATGTCAGTGTATTACATGAACTAATTTCGGTTTACCTAAATTTATGGCATTTTGTGTTCAATAAAGGAAATATTTCTTCCTTTCAATATACTGAGAGTCTAATAATATTGTAGTTGCTAGCACTAAACAAATCAATTTCCTTTTACTGACTGATTATCATAACAGCTGCTGTTTAATCACCGTGATTGTTATGTAACTTTTAAATCTCTAATATTTTGGAGAGGAACAAGCAGCATCGTCTTGCTGCGTAATGTTGTGATGTCATTGGTGCTGAACCGTATGACTGCGTTTTGCGGGGCTCCAGACTAGAGTTCTTGTTTAGTTTAGTAATATTTAATGGGCTATGAACACTTGCCGAGCAAACTGCCTACTTGAAAGGAGACCCGAAACAACACACAGTCCGCGTCCTGTTTTCACTGAAACAAGAAATGGGCGTTTGTTTTTCCGCCCTAAAAAGGTAGCACGGTGGGGCCTGATGAGAATGCCGTGCATTGGCCCCCAGCGTCTGATGAAATTAGCTTATTGCTCTGCACGTGCAAACAGGGAGAGCGGCGATCCTGGCTTTGTAGCTGAGAGCGAGACTCGGGCCTCCAAAACGGGGTGACAGAGCTGGGAATATTGTTCTCTCCGAGTGCCGCAATAAGGCTGTGGTCAGCACTAATGTAAATATTTGTACAACAACCATGTTCTACAGACTCCGATTTAATGGTAAAAATCTGCCCTGAACGCCTGGGTAAATATATGCTGAAGAACAGAAGCCTATTCACTGAAGAAACAATTGACTTTAGCTTCTTTGTTGTTAAAGTGGCCCCCAGTGATCCTCTGCGAGGACCAGATAGCGGCGGAGCGCGGCTGCCGGCGGGCTGGCGGCTCCCTGGCAGTGCCCGGTGCTGCCGGCACGGGCGCGAGGGATGGACGGGGCGCGGGGAGCCGGCATCGCCGCCCCGCTCCTCTCCGTGCACGGGAAGGGGAACTTGTCAATGGAAGAAAAAGAACTGTAATCGCACATTTACATATGCTCCTAATTGTTGATTTGGGGATTTTCTATGAATATAGCTTCACAAAACAGATGCTGTTTAAGAAAAGGGGGAACATAATTTTGTGGGCAATGAATTAAGTGTTTTTGTGGCCCTCTCATCCGTAGCTAGGAGCAGTTTGTGGACCGCGTCTGTGAACGCCGCTCATAATTGTTTTTCACACATAAGTTATGCAAATGAGCTTTTATGGCAACTGGCATAACAATTAGCATCCTCCAGCAATATTTTAGCAGGTTAATTGCAAAATTTCTAAATTGTACATCTGACTTGTTAATTAGGCATGACAGAGGTGGTAAAATAGTTATCTTCAGGCAGTGGCAGCCAGGAGCTGCTTGAAATGCAAAGAGCAACGATTGATTGGATTTGAGGGTTACAATTGTGGGAGCACTGCTGTTGTCAAGTGCCGCTGAGCAGCTCTGCTCCATCGGCTGCCTCAGAGCAAGAACCACGTCGTTGCTGAGAGGATCCTGCCATTTACAAATCTGCTTTATTTAACTCTGAAACTCTCCAAATCCCGTCTGTGGGAAGCGCCCAGCTCCTGCCTGTTCCTCCATCTCGGGCCCACGTGAAGGGGGAAACCATGGACCTGAAGTCATAATTTTGATTTTATTTACAAATATGCCTGAAAGTTTAGCTGCTGGCACAGATCAACAAATACTTTTTTTTTTTTTAGCCCTGGTGAAAAATGCCGTTACCTATCCCTACACATTTGCTGAGAATTCTGCCTGCCTTTCCTTAAATTGCAACCTTTACTGCCCAATATTTTAATATGATGTTGATTACATTTTACAAGCTTTACTTACTCAGCTTATTTCTCTTAAATCCTTGCTTTCAAATATCTTTGTGTGTCTTATAATATTAATCGTATTAAAATACAAAAAACCATGATATTTGCAATAATCCCTTTTTAGGCTCTCAGAGGTATGTCTGAATGATTAAAAAAAGATTGTAACATGAAAGTCTTCATATGAGTAATGCGTTCAAAACATTTTTCCACCAATACTGCCTATAACAGACAATAATGTATTCCAGCAGAGGTACGGTCTGTTTGAATCATACTAACACAATTTTCCATCCCAGTATGTTCTAAATGCATTTTACTGTCTTTGCTGATTTTGATATAAAATGCAGATTTCTGGGCTATTTTAATATTTAATAAGTTAAAGGGTGATAACAAACAAACAAACAAATGCCACTGAACAAGTACCTTTGGGAGACAGAGAAGTCATCTAGCATGCCTGGAAGCTTTGTTTGGTTGTACCATTTGTCTTTAGTTTGCTGGTGGACTATGTATTTTGTGGCTTAAATAAAGTCAATCAAATTTTAGTACATATATAGTACCTGTAAGCAAAAAGAAAATCAGCTTAAGCACATGTGAAATTTCATGTCCTCTTTTTTCTCTATATGCATTCTCTTGATTTAACCACATGGTTTTTAAAATTGGGATGTTATATTTTCATTTAAAAAGTAAATGTTCCTGCATGCATAACTGTTCTAATATTTTACATTTTCTTGTGACATGTGTATATGGAGTAAGTGCCATTTATGATATGTTGTCATCAATAATTTTGTCACAGAGAATAAAAGCCTTTAAACTCATCCACCCACTGGAACGTTTTATCATATTTATTTTAAGAGATATGAAATTAGCAGAACAATTGAGCTCTTTGTATATGGGAGATGCAAATGTAACTGAATATTTACCTTTAATGAAGGGCAGCATAAATATCTCAGTATCAATAAATTATATGCAGTAGCAGAATATTCCATAGACACCTAATAAATAGTTCCTTTTTTTCCCCTAGATTCCTGAACCGCATTATCTTTTAGGATAGTTTAATTTACAATCCACAGTGAAATTAAATATTGGTTAACTTTTTGAAACGATCTATTGCAGTTGGGAAATAGTGGGTTTTGACTAGAAGTAAACCACATTTCCAAATCATTACATTTACTGATTAAATGCTCACTTACTGTATTCAACAGTTCAAGGAAGAGTTTACTACAGTAATGCTTCAGTAGATAATATTTGGAATGGAGTAACCATTTTAATGAGGTTCATCGAGAGAGATTTCAGCAGGGAACATTTCAGGTGTGTTATGGCTTTTGTCTTGTCACAATGCATGTCTCTAACATCAGAGAGAAGTTACAGAGCAGCACTCATCTCATTTAAGACAGTAAGAAACTCCATAATAAGTGTGAGCAGGGAAAAGCAGTACCAGATAGCATTGTGCGTTCTTGTGTTTTCGCAAGCCTGGTAAGTAAATACACTCCATGGTTTAAATGTACATCACATTTTAACTGTCCTAATATTGATCATCCTATAGAGGAATTATATTGAAGTCTACTAGTTATTAGTGTAAAGAGGGTCAGATGCAGAGACTGGTACAAAGCAAGTGCTCTCATGGTAATGATGCTGCTATTTATAGATCCCCATTTCATTAGTTGCAGAGTTTCAGGGAAGAGATTTTCTCTAGGGGAAATGGATACTTGAAGTTCATTTTCTTCCTGATGCACATTAAGGCAGAAACGTGAACAACCTTCAGTATAGGACACACGATTACAAGATTTTGTTTGACCATTTTCCCTAAATATACCCGTAGTTACGTATAGTGCAGATGTAAAACTGCTAACTGGTGTTCCAGCCGAGCTTCATTTCCAAAACCTTTCACAATTTTTTTGTCATGAGAAGAATTTTTTTTTTTCTTCCCTAAAGGAATTTTATTTTTAAAGGGTGCCATGCCAGTAAACTGAGTAGTATTAAAATGTGTTGCTTTATAAAACTAACACATCTGGATCACCTGACTTAAAGCAGTCTTGCTACAGCTGTCATGCACTACAGCATATTTACTTACAGTACCTGAGAGGTACAATCTCAGTTAATCAAAACAGGACTGTGTTTTCTGATATTTACTAATAAATACGAAAATCTGAGTATCTGAAAACTCAATTGTTTAAACATACTTAGTTGTCTCCTGTGAAATTCAGATAATCAAAGCTCCATATAATTTTTGTGTGCGTGTATTTCTAGCGCTTTCCTTCTTGGAATTCTTGACATCTTGAGTTATTTTTTTTTTTCCTTTAAGAGAATATTTACTTAGTTAGTATTCACTTAATTAGAACTGACTGTTTAATGTTTTCTGGGAGGGTATTTATGGTATTTTCTTTGCCATATTTGCATTCCAGAAATTAAGTCCCCATGCCATTATTCGGCAAGCCTTTCATACATTAGAATGATGAATTGAAAGCAGAAATGGGAAAAAGACTGCAATGCAATGAAAATTTAATCAGCGTCTTCTGCTGCTTTAATAAGGCAAATAATTCTTATTGGCCGCTGCGTTAAGGTTTCTAATATTTAATTCATAACAAACCTTGCATTATTCTGCAGCAGCATCGACAGCTCCACTTTGCTGCCTGCCAACAGGCAACCATAAAAACTTAAAAGCAGATGTAAATGTCTAAAACAAGGAGAATGATTGGATCTAAAGCGGTCAGAAAAAATCAACAATATTGCCAGAGAGTTTGATAAATCTTTACGCACACTTTAGCAATGTACAAATGATATTAATTAAACTCATTAAATGTGTTGATTTTAAGGATTTGAGGTAACTTTTTTGAAATGCACAATTTTTTTAGCTCCTGCAGGCCCCCGAACAAAACCTGATGCAATGCCAGCAGTGCAAGGATGCTTCTCGCTAGTCAGCTTGAATGATACTATAATTCTGGAAGATTCAGTTAGTTTTCATATTTAGTGTATCTGTTATATTGCTATGGTAAAATTGTTGTCATTCGTCTCATGTGTGCGTCTAATGCGGGAATTCAGCAAAAGAACAAGAGCTCGTCTTCCTAGTACTATTTCTCAGCTCTCTCTCCCTAACAGTAACATTAATTGATTAAACAATACCGTGCTAGGGAAAGCCTGTGTTAGTTTTTAAATCTCGTCCTAAAGCCTTTTTGTATTCAGGAAGGCTATTTGGAAAGCGACGGTGAAATCCTCTGCACCGAATTTTGCACTGGAGATCTAAAAAAATGTGCCAGGGTACCGCGAAGATGAAATGTAAACATGCTGTATAATTCCCGGGGATGTGGCAGGGTGTTTTTGTAGTGCGAGGCAACAGCGAATGGCAACCTGCCAATGCTAGGTGCAAGCTCTTGTTACAGAGAAGGGTTGCGCCTGTTCTCATTTCTTCTTGAAATGGCTTAATTGGTGTCAGCACCCCAGGGATAAAGGCCTCTAACACTGAAATCCACACGATTCACCCTGTCTCTGCTCAGTGTAGGGAAACTGGTAACAACTGGTGGTGAATGAGGAGTGAACGGTGCTGTAACAATACTCGATGATGTTTGGGATGACAGAAATTAATACGCACTTGCTTGAAGAAAGCAATGATTAATGGCAGTGAGCAAGGGAATGCTGTCCCTCCTTTAACTCCACTTTGATGGGGATTGAAAAGCAAAAGGCTGTTTTCATTCTCTCTCGAAAGCAGAGGTCACCCAGAGTACATTACAGCAATTTTTCCTCTCTGTTTTTTATTTCATAAATATTATGATAAGCATAGATGAGATAGATTTTTTCGCGGAGGCTTAAAAGGATATTTTATGTCTGTTTGCTGTTTGTGCTCAACAAAGAAATCTGATTTCTTCTGTTTACGTGTTAGATCATTTTACTTCGCAGTGGAATAATTAGTATAATTAAGCATTTTAAAAGCTCACCATCGTGTTAGTTTTTCTCAGGTTTTTACAGATGGAATTTCATGGTCTTCATTTCCAAAGTGCTGACAGGTCAGAACGAGGCAAGGAGTATTGCCGAGAAAAGAAAAAAAAAAGGTTAAAAATCCAAAGATTCCTCATTGAATTTTTGATGTAAATATATTTTGCAAGATCCTCGCACTTGTCAGCAGCTTTCTAAGCTATTTGATAAAGAATCTTTATTCTACAAGAAGACTGAAATAACACAACAGTGCTTTGGATAATGAATTCTTCATCTAAGCAGAACTTTAAAACAAAGTACAATGTTGGCATTTTTTTCTTTGAGTGAGAGGGCTGATACATCTTTGGGATCCGACAGGAAGACATAAATTAATAGAGTTCTGGAGATCAGTTTCTCATTAATAATCCATTTTGTCATGGTTCTTGGCATTGTCAGCCTAGTAGCTGGTTCATATTTTGCTAAAGGATAAAAGCACATGATGTCTTAAGGCACAACATAAGGAGAAGGAGTTTATCATCTTTTGGAAAAAACTATCTCTGAAGAAATAGATTGTTTTGCAGGAAATAAATGTCAATTTCGAGTTTTATGCATTTTTAATCTTCAAACAGGTTTTTTAATGTATACAGTTGCAAAAATAGAATCCTGAGTTGGAAGAGGTTGTTTCCAACAGCCATTGCTTTGCCTTTGTCCTCTTCCCTGTGTGGGGGTTTGATTTTTTAGAAATTGCAATGGATCCCAGACCTTTAATACTGCCTTTTTAGACTCTGTGGCAGATTGTGTCCAGTTTAAAACGTGTGTTTGAAAAGAAAAAACGATGGTTCTCCTTTTGAATGAGTAAACATAAGACCTTTGTTACATTCGCACTGTCCCAGAAATGTGGGACGTACTCGACACACCAATGTATATTTCCCCAGTATTTTCAAAACGGAAAAGGTTGCTTTTTCATGAGTATGACGACATGAATTGGAGTCATTTAACCTTTTGAAGTCTTAAATCTGGTATTTTATGTATCTTAAGGTAGCGGCAGCCTGGCAAACAGCGTAACCACTTTAAAAGTGTTCAGCTTGTGCTGTCATCCCAAGTAAGGGAGAATGGAGATCTGATTTAGTTGCATGCCCTTTATTTTATATACTGAAGAGTGACATGATGCAGATCTCTTCAGGAACTTGTGATGCATTTGGGAAGAATAAAGGGGAGGAAAAAAAGACAACACTAGCCCAGATAGCTTAGCTGTAAGATGGAACTGGGGTCAAACATTTGTAATTTAATCAAAGGTAAACAGTCTACTAAAAAAGGCATAGAGGGAGGGAGGGAGAGGTTCTGGCAGAGGGCTGAAGGGAGCTGGGGTCCCGCTCAGGTTGTAGTCGGGATTACGGAGAAGGAAGCACTGTGCGTCAGGAACACACTGCTGGCCAGAACCGGCCCGTGGTGGAGCGTCCCTGCGCAGGACGGGGTGCCGCGGCACCCTCGTCAGCGTGTTGTTTGGCAGAGTCGTGGTGGGGGAAGAGATCGTCGCGGGTGTAGCTGTAGAGGAGCCCCAGCCGGGCATGGGGCTGTACGCGGCGCAAAGCATCTCCGGTGCGGGTCCCACCGACCTGCGGGTCACCGGTGAGAGAGAACGTGCCGGGGTCCTAAGAGATTTCCATATAAACATAGCGCTTCATTTTGGTGATCTTTCGACCTCCACCAGCTTAATATTCACTCTTAAGGAATGAGCAGGTCAGATAAAATTGTTGATGCATCTTCCCCGTGGTTTCCAGAGTCGGTGGATCAGAGGTGCCGTCCGTCCTGGGCGAGAGCTGATGGAGGAGGCAGCAGCATTTGACGCTTGGCTGTGGCTAGAAGCGCGGTGTTTACTTCATCAGCAGGAATACACAACCGTTTACGGCTTGCTTTTTTGCCTGAAAACAGGGAAGGGTTGAATTATGAAGATTTAGAACATGCTTCCTTACACGGAGTTGCAAAGGACATTTGTCTCAGCACATTGTAGTGAAATTTTAAAGAGCAGGTTTTGACAGGAGACATTTTGCTGACACAGAATATTTTGTTCACTTCTGACTCTCAAATAAGTGCTACTTCTGTCATAATGATTGATTTATATTCGTTTTAGACCATACATTTTACATCCTCTCTTTTAGTGCTTATGGCTACGCAGCTTCAGAATAGCACAGTTTTAAAACTGTTATGAGCATGGCATCACATTTCACATTCCACTAATAAAAAAAAATTGGTTGTAACAGGTTCTAGGTATTTTGTAGTATGGTATATTTAGAATAAAATGCTAATTTTTATTATCTCGTGGAAAAAGAAAATTTTAAAATGAAGACTTTTGTTAAAAAATTGGTACAGACTTGTAATTTAAATTATTCCTAATAACAGAACCTGCAGAATGCTGTTCCCATGGCTCTTATTATAGGTGCTATGAAATTAAGTGCTGAACATCTTTACCATCCCTGGTGGTGTGTTGTGAGCTGCTGGAGCTCGGGGAAGTGCTGGGCTCCTCCCAGGTGCGGATCTGGCCCTTCGTCACCTCTGGAAATATCAGCCTGGGTGGGTGCATTTACATTAACCCAGTTTCTTCCCTTCATATGCAGGACAAGAGTCTTAGCACATTTCAATACATAAATACTTCAGGAAAAAAAACGCTGAAGCCTTTGCTGTAAGTTTTGTTTGAAACGTATTCTCTAGGTAGCAGAATTGTTCTCATTAGAGCAGGACCCTCATTTGAGCGTGGTGGTTTGAGGCGGAGGAAGCTGGTTTGTGTTCAGGCATTTCTCGGAGCACGAAGAGGCTCTGCTTTCCCTCTGCCGTCTGGGGCCAGAGACCTTCAGCAGCTGCGGTGGTGGCTTTTAGGTTTTGGTGACACAACGGATGTCGCAGCCTTGGTTTCTTCATTAATCCCTAGGAAATGGCATCTGCTAGTTCATGTCTGTGTAGGCATTTGGACAGAGTAGGTACCGTGCTCATGTGTGCGGCTTTCCAATTTTTCAGTGGTGTTGCAGTCTGGGAAAAAAGAGGAGACTCCAGTATTTTCAGAAAAAGAAATGAACTTGTCCATAGTTGCCACTCCCAGTGCAACCATCTGAATAATTGAAATTACTATGTTAACTGAGCCTGGGGCTGTTTCAAGGAGAGGCAGGAGTGAAGTCAGGGTTGATTCCCCATGTCCGGGGTTTTGCCCATCGGGACATCAGAGCGGACGAGACCGCTCCGGCACGGCTGGACCCTGTGCGGCAGCACCGAGCGCAGACTGCAGGTGCACCAGCCTTCCCCAGCCAAGGTCACCAAGCAACATCGTTGTTTCTGGACGGGGCTGTGGTCTTTTCCTTCAAAATTAATGCTCATGCACATCTTATTATGGAATTATAGTACTTATCCTTCCTGTCTTTAAAAAATATCCCTAAGAACATAGCACTGAGCACGGACGTGAAGTAAAATGACTTTGGTCAGAGAAGGCTGGTTCCCTGAGCCCTTCTTTGGCCGTGAGAGACGAAGCTTTGTCCTCTGAGCTGGTGAAGAACAGGCCATATGGAAAGGGTCAAATTCAGCTGCCTTTGGCTGTGCTGCAAATATCTATATATCTATATATCTATATGTTGAGATATTTAATTCTTAGAGAACGAAGGAACTAATATTCCAGCAAGGCTTCAGGAAAAAAGGGCTTCCAAGATGTTGCAGATTTTGGAAATATTTGACAATGTTAGCAACATCAACTACTGACAAAAAAACCCTCTCTCCAGAAAATCTTTCACAGTTGTGCCAAGAAAAGCAGCTTCGATGGAACATTTTCATAAACTATCATCAGTTATGCAGCAGCAGCTTCACAAATCAGAAATGATATCTTCAGGCACTGCTGTCAAGTGTTATTCAAATAATACCAGCCTCACATTTGAATAACAGCAGACATTTTGAATTAATTAATCAGATGAGATAGTCTAGGCCTTTTCTCATTAGTCTCTGGGTCAGGCATGGGAAGATATATGCGTTGGTGATGATATACCTGTCTTTAATCGTGATTTATGAAGATTTAGGATTGTGTGTGATTTGTCAAAGGTTCTGGGAAAAGGCTGGTGCATATTTCATTACCTAATCTGAGATTGATTTTGTGATGCTGAGAGATATAACCCTATTGTTCGGCTATGTGGGAAGCGCAGGTAGACACGGCATCCCAGGGTTTTACTGGCTTATCTCTGTGACTGTCAAACAATGCTGTAAACTTTTACTGCCAGCAGTTAACAATTCCTGCTTTAATTATAGGCAAATTCTTCATTCTGTCCAAAGGGGAAGCTTCAGTAGTTATTTAGTTAAAAAGCATAACAGACCTTATAACTATGACCCAGTGTAAATCATGGACAAAGTTGGCAAATTTCATGGCTTGGTCATGGTGAAAATATAAAATTTCATGGTTTGTCACAGATTAATAGAAAAATCCTATTAAAACTGTGCAAATAACAGAACAACAAGTTAGGTGGAGATCCTTACATGGCACCTTCCTACTCACAGGATTTATTTTAGGTTGAAATCGCTACTAACAACACAAGGCCCTTTGCATGCTTTTCTTTGCTGCACTGTTTTCTATTCAGTTTAATTAGTATTTGTTGTTTGGTTTGGACTGAATAATTATTGTGCAATTGTTTTGAAGCATTATTTACATAAGAAAGCATGTGTTACATTGCTTCTGCAGTGAAAGGAGCCTTGAAAATGAAATATTTGAATACAAATTGTGTATTTTTTTAAATCATACAAATTGCTATATCTAATAATTCATCAGTAATCAGGACTTTCTGTATTGGAACAAGGTCTGGCAGCACTGCACATTCCTGCTCTAGAGCAGAAGAGCCCCTCGCTGCCCCGTGTGCCGCACTCTGACGGGAGCCGTCCTGGGTCCGCGACCACTGCAGCCAACCGCTGCCCACATCTTTTAGATCAGCCGACCGTGGGCAAGCCTCAAGTTTCCTGCAGATTGCTAATCAGCTACATCCTTGTTTTGAATCAGAAAGTTCATGGCTTTCAGTGTTTTTGGTACCATTTTGCAGCCCATCTATCATAGCCACACGGCTCCGGCGATGCTCCGTGCCCGTGCAGGACACAGCAGCAGCAGCCCTTGTCTCACGCAGCCCTTAGACCTCCTGTTCAGGCTCCTGTGCCAACCGAAGGCTGCTGTAGGGTAGCTTTAATACAGGGGGTTTCAACTGTTGCCGCCTTTACTGTTTTGATTGTATCCAGAGTTTTGACCAGCAATACAAGAATTGGGACCTAGGCCAAGATACTCCAAACCTACTGAGCTCTTCCACTCGATCCTCTTCTAGAGGGAGTAGTTTGTTGCTGAAGTGGCCAATTTAGGAAGAAAACGGCAGTTGTTTTACATCGGAATAATGATGAAAAAGAATCAAAGTCTCAGAATAAGGACTTTTAAGAACAACATCAAAATAGCCATCGCTAATGAGAGTCGGTAAAAGCTTTGTATCTTAAATAGCCCAGAATTTCACATATGAAACTTATTTTACAAATGAGTTTGTGCTGTTTTCATATAAGACTTTCCTTCACAAATATAAGGTCTAGAAATACATTTTTAGGGGAAGGGTGCAACGGTTCAAATAATCATGTTTCTGAAATCTTGGCCTCAATGGGAGACAAAATGATGAGTCTTGGCAAAAAGGACTTGGCCGCAACTTGAGCAATGAGTTCATGATTCACATTAAAGAAAAATCATCGATGAGTATTGTTTATATCAAGTTTCATAATTTACTGTTGCCAGGTCATCTGCATCAAGAACTTCATCTGCACTCTAAACCAACTACTGTGTACAGGTAGTAATTAAAAGAACAGCTAATGACAGTGTAGACAGTAATTTTTCTTTTTTCCCCATCACAGATAGTCATAAAATATAGAAGGAAAGAAAAAAAAAATTGGTTTAGATTATTGATTAGTGTTTTGCTAATAAGAAATTAAATTTATTGACCACTGTCATTATATAGCTTTGCTTTCCCATGAGTTAGTTTGCAGCTCTAGGCAGGCTTCAGCAGATAGCCAAGGCTGGACACGTGCTGTCAGATGCATGACTCTGGAGAAGAATGCTTAACCCTATTAGTCAGGTCATTTCTCTCTTTTTGTGTAGAGGTCAACGAAAAAGAATTGTTTTCTTAAGTCAACTTTCACAGCTTTCATTTTAAAAGTAAACAAATTGCACCAACTTCTAACCATGTCATAATGCACATATATTCTGTTTGAAGATGGGAACCTCTTGTCAAGTGACATGGTGTTCTAGTGATCAATATTATGCATAAACTCGTATAAATATTTTTGTTAATAGAAGTTACACAGACACAACTGAGACACCGGATTCCTCGGGATATACTGACATGCAGACTTCCAAGGTCACTGTGCTGCACCTTAAGGAAGCGTGTCCTATCCCCTTGAATTTGGGCTGTACTTTGCTTCAGAAGCATAAATGCACATTATACTTTGTACATGGATGCAAAAGATAATACTGTTCTTTACAAACAAAAGAGGAGGCAGGGAGTGCGTTCCGTGGAGAAAACATTGACTTCCAAGACTTTTGGATAAGAGGATCTCCTTTTGGAAGAAAGTGAGCGTGGACCTTCCGTGGTGCCCGGAGTTACCACTGTGTCACTGGAGCAGCTGTAGATGATGCACCAATGCATCGGTCTTCAGGGGATGGTTGGGCTTGGTTTGGTGGCATCAGCAGAACTCTAGTTCCAGACTCAAATCACGAGTCCACCTAATATATTTAACCTTTGCGTTTAGGTCAGCTTTCATAGTAAGAAACGGCTCCTGGGGCTCTGAACCCCCGGTAATCCAGCTGCTCACAACACGCACGCGTGCCCAGCTCCGCCGGTACCGGTGTGCCGGGCTCCAGGGGCTTGTTCGCACGAGGTGGGTCCGGACTGAGAGCATCACCGGCGGGGCGGTGGTCTGCACCGCCTCAGCCCCAGCTGGGAAGGGTGACCCTTGCGCATCGGCTCCCGTAGGGACAGCTCAGGAAGGGGCCCGACACCGGCGGGGGGAAAGGGTGTCTGCGGAGGTGAACGTCGCCAACCAGGAGCACCGGGAGCTGCGAGGCGACGGTGCCTCACCCTGCTCTTCTGCCCCAATTAGCTAAAGCTCCAGCCCTGCACGCGCGCTGGGTGGCACTCCCTGCAGCCAGCGCAACCGCGCTGCTCTTCTGTTTGCGCCGCCGCTTTCCCCGCTCACAGGCAGCATTTCGCATGAGCAGCGAGATGGGAGTGGAGCTGGTATACGGCATCCAGATCATGGTGCAGCGCGGGGCCGCTTGCTCAGGGCTGATTTAGGAAATTCCTTGAGTTTTCCAGCGTTGCCAGTCAGTGCAAAGCGTTCCATGTGTAGGAATTACTAAATACCGAGTCTATGGTTTTGTATGGCCTTTGGGAAGATGATAGCTGGTTTTCTGCGTGACTGTTCGCTCTGTTCACGGTACTTTCCTACACTTCAGAGTGCAGAGTGCAGTGCAGTTTCAATACAAACATATACTTCTGTATATTAAGCATGTGCATTAATATATTATTATTACTTGGACTAATAACAAATAGTAGTCAGTCAGTGAGATAAAAAAGGACAGAGTTCAATAGTAATTCTCAGACAGCTTAGCAATTACCCAGACAGCTTGCAGTCAGAAAAGCTGTTCAAATCTAGGATTATGAACTACACTGATGGCAGCTCTACTGGGTGGAGTTTTAAAAGACTGTGAGTATGTTTGCAAGTCATTGCAAGACTCGTTTCCAGCACTGCTCCTGATGAACTTCTCTTTTACAAGCCAGAACCAACAACCGTAAAAAAACCCTCCAAAAGCCAGCAGGCTGGTTTCCAAAACCAGTCAAAATTATTTTTAAGTATTTATTTTCTGTATCAGAAAGATGTCTGTTGCTTGCAAGCCTCTTGGATATTTTTTCATCCTTCCTCCTTAATGACATAAATCCCAAATTCCTTTCATTTCTGTAACAATAGTTGACATCAAACAACATGCGTGGCAGCACAGATTTTGTGGCTTTGTTTTTAAAATCAGCGCGTCTCCTTCTTTTACGAGTGAAGGTGGCTTCTTTCCTCATGACTTCGGATGGTTTCATCGATTCCTGTTCATGTTTTCCGTAACCAGCGCTCTGCTCCCCGGCGGTGCTGCGGGTGAGATCCTCCCTGCGCCAGCGGAAGGCCAAGGGAGCGCTTAAGTCCCATCTAAGCCTCAAGGCATAATCTCAAAACTTCTTTAGGACCGGGGTCAGCGAGGCTGGCATTAGCCATTCAGCACACTCCCAACGTGGGGAGTCGTGGGGGGATGCGGAGTCCCCAGCCCCGGAGCTGGTGGTGCAGCAGACCCGGGGTTTGGGGGGCATATACCCCTTGTGCTCCATGGCACCAACTCGGGAGAGGAGAGAGTTCAGATACAAACTTTGGTTTTGAAGCGCTTGAATGAAAAAGGGGTGTTGTTGGATTTTGAGCTTTTTTTTAGGGCAGTACATGATTTTTTTATGGGGCGCATTAAATTCTGTACCTGCAGCGAGCGTTAAAGCCACCTCATCACTCGGCACCGGAGGGGAGTGAGTGCAAGCTATGAAGCAGGAGAGGCAGCTGTTAAGAGATTTCCATCTCAGCAGCCTCTCATGCCAATAGGATTGTGATTTGGGAATATAACAAGGCTTTGGGGGCTAAAGTTAATAAATAACCACTGTATTCCCTTTACCGTTTTATTCTCTATGCCTGGCCCCAATGCCTTCTAAGCCCAAGCAATTATCAGTCCCTGGGCTGATGTATTTGACATAAGCCCATATATTCTTTAAGCAAGAAGCCTTCACCACAAATTTTGCTTCAAAAAGACTGTTGAAGGGAAAAAAGGTCATTTGGGTGGTTGAGTATCTGTACTCAGATGCTGGCAGTAAGTGCTGTATTTGCAGTTGCTGGGTTTTTTATCCCCTCAGTCGGGGGGAGCCGAGTACATGGTATGTATTTTAGGTCACGTTCTTCCTGCTGGTGGAGACAATGCATCTTCTGTCTGCAGGGCTGACCCTTTTCACATCCAGAATATTTGTTGTAGGGGTGTGGCTGACAGAGCATCTTGGGAATGAATTCAAATTCTTTAGTTACAATCGTGGTTAAAAGATCAAGTCATTTTCAGTTACTCCTGTCGTACCCGGTCCTGACTAATATAGCAGAGACTGTGCTTTTTGCATCAAATACATCCTCGCTGTGCCTCAGGAGGAAGGTTGGCAGACACAGGTTTTTATAAATAACCTTAAAAGCACAGCTCAGTAAGCTGAAGTTTGTAGCTGATAAGAAAGTTATGGGCAGCGTGGAGTCCACAAATTTCTGAATACTTTCCAGCAGTCTCAAGTGAACATTTAATACGAGATTACCAAAAGGGAGAGGATCCAGGGAACAGCCCATGGCCCCTGATGTACTGCTGTGGGGCTGCCTGTCTTTCCGAGGGACACTGTGTTATCAGCTCCACTTGGAGTGTCCATTGCTTTATGAAAATGGGGGGTAAATTCATTACATTATTATGTACCAGCATCAAAGTGGACTTCTTCCTCCAGGAGGAGGGACTGGGACATAGAGGGTGTAATGTACCCTCCAACCAAAAGATGTAGCTTAGTGTTATCTCGATTAATTCACGCTTTCATTGCAGTCCTTGCATTTAAGCCTCTCTTTAGCTTCTATTAAAGTTTCTGTGTCCTCATCCCATTCTGTAGGTAAGCAAGATGGAGTTTAACTATGAGGCCATAGTAACTACAATGCAGTTGAGAAGTTTTCATGGTTTAAATCTTCAAACTTGCCTAAAAAAGTTAACGGGAGCCTATCAAAAGTGTGTAGGTTACTATTTATTTAGTAGCTTTTTAAAATTTAAATTTTAACTTTAAATTTACAAACCAATAGACTAAATATATTTCAGAACTGTACAGTGTTCTTGCCTATGAGCAAATACCTTCCACTGGGCATCGCATCATGTCGCTAACATTACATCCAGTTGTGTTCCAATGTAATACTGAAAGCCCTTCCATAAATCAGCACTTCATGGGTCACAACGCTTAGAAATAATGCAACACTAAACATAAACATGGTAGTGCTGTTCCCAAGACACCAAGGAGTGTGAATCTTGACTAATTTTCAAATGCAAATACGTATGGTTTTTGTTGAGGCTGATGTGTATTAATATGCAGTGTGGTGTCAGTTGTTGCTTCATCCATTCAAATATGAATTAGTTCATGTGGCAGGAATAAGCAGACAGCCAGGGATGAGGATGGTGGCTGTGGTGTGGTTTCGCCAGTCTTTGACTTTGTATTGTTTTGTACTTTTCTCAGAGGTTTTGACCACAGGTGATCCAAAGCCTGGACCTGGAAATACCAGTGAGGGGTGGGAGTTTTTTTTCTTTTGGTTGGGTTTTTTTGTTCGAGTTCCATTTTTTTTTTCCCCTCAGGCAGATTGTCTGATAAAGAACCTTCTTTTGTTTGTGCTTCAGTTCTGCTCATCCCGCTAATCTGAAATACTGTAATTACATCTCCGCATCTCCTGCTACTTCCTTAGGCTCTGAAGGAAAGAATACACCGTTCCTGCAGCCTGTGCCAGTGCTGTTTGTGGTGAGGGCTGGAGCAGGGTGGTGCAATGGGGAGACATAGCTGGAAGATTTGAGTTATCATAGGGGAGGCAAAGGGATCTGAGTCTGTGCAAGCTCTTGCATTCTTTCCTAAACCAAAGAGTACTCTGCCAGAAAAAGAGGCAAATTTAAGCTCAAGTTTCCCAGCTCAGTCTGTTTACACTCCCAGTGAACTGCACAAGTTTTGAAGTCTGGTGCAGAGCGTTTTGCTCGGTTGGGGGATGAGGAGCATCTCTCCGTTGAAAATCCCAGCTTTAGGCATAGAAGATAGAGAACATGCGCTGTGAACAACTATTGTAGTTAGAGTAATTGTGTGACACCTGAACAGACACTGTCCTCTCTGGGCAGAAGTGAGGACCAAGACATTCAGGACTAGGACCTGAACGTGCTCTCCTCCAGAAAATGCATGAGTGGCAAGGGACAAAGTTTGCGGTGTCCCTGTAAGCTCACTTTTCTGAACCTTAGTATGCTGCTGAAGGAGCGTCTGTCTTAAAATGATGTACCAAAAAGTTAGTGTTTGTTTGGGATGAATTCTTCATCTTCCTTCTTAGCCACAAAGTGGTCTGGACTCAGCAGAGAAGGAAGAAAGGGAAGGGAAGGGCTGATGTGTCCTAAGGCTTCTTCCCCTCCATGAGGGCGAGGCATCGAAGTTACCCTGGATGCTCTAGCTGAAAAGATTACTTTTCGCAAAGCGGCGCTGGCCGTGGGATCTGTTCTTTCCCAACCTATATCTCCATCTGTGTCCATGGCCGACCGTGTTCTCGCTCCCTATGGGGCAGCTCTGACGGAGCTGGAGTTTCTGAGAACAGCGGGCAGGGAGTAAGGTTCTAGTGGGGCTGTGTGGTTGATAGTTGGATTTCCACCATGCTTTAGTACACACACATTTCAGTTATACATTACAGCGACAGAATATCATCTCCAGAGGGACAGCAGAAAGACGTGTTAACGCTGCAGCCACATACTATGCTTAACGCTGCAGAATTGATTAGTGCAGCAGTGACATTTTGTTATCCTGAGAGACAGAAGCTGGAAGTGTTCTTGAAAGTGCAACCTCCAACACCAGGCGGGTGACACAGGTGGGGGCACCTCTGCCCTTCGCACGCCTCACCCCCGGCCCGGCACAGCCCCGGCTGCTTGGGACCCTACCTGCCAGCCGTGGCCGTGCCACCACGGGTAGGAGAGCCCACCAGCAGCAACACCGGCTTATCCTCTACTAGCCTGTATGCAAACAGAGCATCTCCCTGGGCAGATTTCACTGCCCTTTCCGAGTCCCTGCCACATGCAGAAATTCCACCCACGCGACGCGAGGAGAAGGGCTGGCAGGGCCAAGCGCATGGTGGTGCGGCCGTTGCCTCCCCACTCCGTGCCCCGGCACTGCCCGGGGCAGGTACAGCCACCGCACCGGGAGCGGAGGCCCAGCCGGCTCCCCATGCCCAGGCACCCGCTGAGCCGAATCACGGCAGCAGGTTTGTTCCGTTTTGTGTCGGTACGTGTTACGAGCAGCCACGCCAATAAAGCGGGTCTCTCCTTATAGACTGCGCACACGGGGGTGGCGGCGAGTGGTGAGAAAGCCGTGAGCGTGCCTCCCTCCAGGCGCGGTGCCCCTGTCCTACGCGGCGGCGCTGGGGCGGGTGGTCTCCTCTCCACTGGCGCTGCTCCGGCACGGTCACGGTTGAGCTCCCGTTTGCCAGGAGCAGAAGAGGATGTCTCTGGTTATTCTTGGAGCAGGCAACATGTAGTTTTTGTAGGATAATGCTGAGGTACTTGCACTGTATTAAAAAATTAATATACTTCTATTGCTACTGGAATTGGAGTCTGATTAGGATTGTTACAGTACCGTAGTTTTAGCTTTTAATTACTTACTACATTACACAGTATCTAACAGCGCTAATAGAGTACAGAACTGTCATAGCTTTTGTTTTAAAGTGCAGTACTGTATGGTGCTTAATTGTGTAACAATGTTGTTCAATTACATCTGAAAGTGTTTAATAAAGTATGGCACAGAAAAGCAAATCGGAGTGGCATGTGTTAATTGGTGTCCGCGTCATTGACTCCATTTGGTTATAGTGATCACTGGGATATGAGGATCAAATGGCAGGTTGCCCAAATGGAGTCTTCAGGCCCAACTCTCTTATTTGTACCACTTACACGTGCCCGCGGTCTCCCACACTTGCACGCATTTTCACGCCACGCACACACAAAGTGCTGTTAAGAAGCTCTTAGCAGCGGACCAGTGTCAGGGGCTGTAGCCCCTGCTCTGCTCTCCTTCGGTGCCGCTGCTCCCCTCTCTTGGCTGGCAGAGCACCGCAGCCGCGGCACGAGGAGCGGGCTGTGGGCATGCCCGTCCTCAGACCGCGGGCAGGGACAGGACCTCAACCCCACGCCGGCGCTGCCCAGGCTGGTGCTGCTTTCCCCTTGGTGGGCAGCCTCCGGTTATCCCCAGCACAGCCCTGGAAGGGAGTGAGGCAGCCGTGGCAAGGGCCAAAGCCCCCATTGTGCCTCCCCACCCGGCCGAGCGTGGCTCTCCGGAGCCACCGGGGCGGCAGGGACTTGCTTAAAGGCAGCCGCGAGAAAGCCACGTTGCCAGCTTAGCTGCCCCGGTCCTGAGCCTGCCGAACGCTGCCGGAGAGCTGAAGAGGAGGCTCGGGAGCATTTCCCCTAGGAAGGTGAAGGTCGGCAAAGATGCTCCTGCTGCCAGCTGGCTCCCCTTAGCACGGGTTTGCTATTCCCCGCGAGAAGCCCCACTGCCAGCTCTCAACGCAGGGCTCGCCCACCCAGCCTGCCTGGCCGAGCAAACCCCAAACACCTCCCGGCCACGACCCAGAGAGACGTTCCCTTTCTCCCAGACCAGCCTGGGGACCCCCCCGAGCAAGCTCACCTGCTGCCCACCCATCGCTTTTTCTCTTTCACGCTCCCCTCCCAGCAGCGGGGTGATCAGCGTGGCCTGGGCGCCCGTGGGGCTGCGCGGCAAGGACTGGCTGATGCCGAGGATGCCCCTCGGCTGTGCCGGCTCCTCCAGAGCCGACTCGTTGCTGTATGTAGCCAATTCACAGATGCATACAAAGTGGTACTTACAGTTATTTCCTGAGTGGTGGTATTTTTCATATCAATGTTCTACTTTTTACCCCATTTCGCTGAAATATTCTCTGGAAGTATTTCTTCTGGAATAAACATTTCAGCACATCAGGTTTGTTCCATAAGGGTTGATTGTCAAATTACAGCCTTCTTTCCTGCGAGCGCTGTGCTTTTGTACGGGATCAAATTGCATTAGTTATTTTTTCCTCCAGTATAAACACAGAATAATAGTGATATCTTTATTGTATCATATTTCTGAATGAAAAAATAATCACAAACAGATTTTCACGCGGCGTTACTACAGTGCAGGAACGCTTTTCTTGCCAGCCGGCCTCTCGAGGTGGCGTTGGGACCGTGCGGCACCAGCAGCGCCCGTTATGTTTCGCCGGAGTCCCCCCGCATGCATTTCGATGGTCTCTTTACGGCTGCAGTGCTTACTGCCACACATTTTCTACATTTGCTTGCATGTGGTCCTGGAAGCCACCTAGCATGCAGGTCATGTGCCCTTAATTTTCATTATGAATGAAGAGTAAAATGTGAAGGTTATTGCCTGGCAGTACAAATGCACTGTTTTTTTTTTATTTAGAAGCTCTATTAGAAGTGTCAGGAGTCCCATAACAAAGCAGGGCAAATATCCACAGAGACACCTTGTTGAGAAAGGCAACTTGGCTTCTAAAAGGTTTGAATATGAATGTGGTTGTTTCTAATCAAGCAGTCCTTGAAAAGAATTCCCCACTATTACTTACCTTTCTCTTTTTTTTCTTTTTTTTAACTTGTAATCAGCCCGTTTTCCTTGTCAGGAAAGGCTTCTCATGCCAGCCTGCGGTGGGGTGGGAGAGGGGCACAGCCGGGAGGGGACAGTGGGGCCGGGGGAAACCCCCACGTCAAAGTATCTCCGCATCCAGAAAAGTAGCGCAGGATTCAAAATGGATGTGGTCAGAAAACCACCTTGTTTTGGAAGTGAGAGGCCGCGTGCCTCGTGCTCCCTGGGAAAAGTGGACCAGTTCGGGCGTTTTTTGAGACCCCTCCAGAGGGCAGCTGCTGAGGCGGGCCGCAGCCACCTGCGACAAACCCCAAACCCTTTAATTTACGGCAGGAGAATGGACAGATTCTGCTCCCTGGACAAGTGTATCCAGAAACGCGGGGACCCTCGGGCCGGCGCTGCAGCCCACGGCAGGCGCTCCCTTCGCCACTGAGCGGGGACCCGCCGAGGATCCCCCTGTTCGCCGGCACGGTGTCCCCGGCCCCGAGCGGGGACGCTGCCGCCGAGTGGGAATCGCGTTCTTGTTTGAGCCGAATGGCAGATTTAAGTCTTAAACGCTTTCCCTAAGTCGGTGTATTTGTTCTGGCTTAGCAGTGGCCGTTGTGACTGGGTGCCTGCGGTACCCCGCTCAGTTTGGGAGCAGGCGAGGACGGGGACAGCCCCCCAGGAACCGCGGCGTCACATCGGCCGCGTTGCTGGCCGTTCGTGAAATTCGCCCGAGCTCACGTTCCAGTGCCGCGCTTGGCTCCAAGTAAATAACGTGACCGCTGCCGTGACGGCATGGGCGGGCCTCGGCATCGGTGGGAGAGGGCAGGGGTCCCCTCCGGAGAGGGGCCAAGTGTCCCGGCAGAGCGGCCCCGCTGGTCCCCGGCAGTGCCCGTCCCGCGGAACTCCGGTGGGGTGCGGGGCTGGGCTCCCCGTTCCCTGGCCGTGCTCGCAGGGCACCTTTTAGTTCTGGCATCTTCAGAACACTTACAAAACCTCCCTCTCTTTTTTTTTTTTTTTTTTTTTTTTTTTTTTAATAAATTGTCAGTGTTTTTTCCCTCTACGAACCTGTAGCATCTGGCAGCAGGAAAGTACAGTAGGACTCGCTGGCACCGTGGTGCAGAGCCTCGAAGAATTCCGTATTGTGACAACACATCAAAATAAATTGCTGTCAACAGACCAAAACACCAAGTGCTGTGATTCTGTCTGACGTGTGAAGACTCAGACAGGCTGTCTTGACAAGTTGTGGTGGAGCACCTGCAATTGGCAGAAGACAGTGATATAAATCTGATTTGCCTGATATGCAGCACCTAGATATCGTTAATGTTGGTGACAATAACTCTGCATAACATTCCCGAGACATAGATCTGATTTTTTGTCTATTACTTGTGTTGTTTTTTGTCACTCTCTGATACTAGCTCTGCTTCCCTTCCCTGCTCAGGGTCTGCCTAGGAATTGCTGTGAATAATAAACCGTGTTAAAAAAAGGTAGTAACAAATTAAGGTTTAATTCAGCCTCTTCTTGAGTGTAAAAAAGGCAGTCATTGTCCCGGCTGCTCAAGGCAAAAGATATGCCATGAAATTTTATTTTACACTAATCATAAAAATAATCATGGTGGAAGTTGTATTAATTTCCTAACTCACAGCCAAAATATTGAAAATAGCAGGTTAAAAGCCACGAGTTGCAGTAAATCTTTTCTGAAATGTATGTGGTTTTAAACTTCTACAAGAGGAAAAGAATCGTTGAATAGGTGGTTAATTTTTACCTTTTGTTATCAATAAATGGTAATTCTTTACAGTAGCAGCATATATCACAGCTCATTTATGAACGCGTGAAACATATCTTGGCTCTAGAGTTTAATTACTGGAAGTTAACACTATCTTCCCTGTCTCAGCCCTTCCTTACTAACACCAATGTGATGTATTTCATCCTGACACTGGCAGGTACTAGAAAACAACAGCGCACATGAATTTGAATTTCTATCTGTCGCTGTCCCCTATGCATATTTACAGTCTCAGGATTTGAAACATTTTCGCATGTGGCAATTGCAAATGATTTGGGGAGTCATTATGGCTTCGGAAAAAAGCACGCGAGCCAGAGAAAATCGGTTTTGCTGGTGGCTCTTTGGCTTTGGGGCTGGAGCCATCCATTCACCGTGGGTTAGGGCTCGAGAGGGGCACGTGGCCGGCGCCCACGGCAGCTCCCGTGCGCGGAGCCGCTGGGGCACGCGTCCCACCTCGGCTGCTCGGGGGGAACCCGGCCGCCCTCCCCGGCACCGGGCGCGGGTCCCCTCTCCCACCTCCCCTCCGCCCTCGGGACCGCGTTCGCTGGGTGTCTCGGGCCAGGGCTGGAGTCAGAAGAAAGAGGGACCAGGTATTAATTTTTGCGGCTGATGTTCACGGAGGGCTGCGGTGCAGCACCGGCGGTGGTGGGTTATTTATTTATTTTTGCAAAACGTTCAGGACCTCCTTCGGCAGCGAACTTCAGAAATGTCACTGTCCAGTCTGAGAGGCTGTAAGAGCAGAAAAGAGTTTTTTGAAATTACCATTCATTCTTGTCTGTATTGTTATTTTATCCCTTAAAGGCTGCTAATGAGAAATAGAGCCTCATTATGATTTTAAGGATGAGAGAGGAAGGCTTTTAATTAATGATATGTAAATGGTCTTGAATTGATTATGTTAGAATATCAAGAGAGATGGGTAGAAGCTGTGGTGTAATATATTTTAATTAAGAATTAATTAAAAATGATGGCAATTTCATAAAGCCTCACAGAAAATAGTGGAATTTACTTTCTGTCAGGAGTAAATTAGCCAGTGATTAAATAAAGGGCCTGCATTAATAGTGGAGTTATTTTTAAACTGTGCTATGAAGAATTGTGTAATTTTCCCTAAATAAGTAAAATAAAAATGTAATGTTTGCCAACAAGTTTTGGAAACGATGGCAGAACGCAAACTTAGTTTTGTGCCCTCCTCGTGCCACGATACTTTAGGAAAGTGATTTTAAACGGTTTACGTCGAGCGTGCCGTGGTTCTGGCAGGCAGGGGCCGGCCCCGGTGCAGCCGGGTGGCCGCGGGTGGTGCTGGGCGTCGCGGCGGGGGCGGCGGGAGGGTCCTGCCGGAGGGTACCTGGGGGGACTTGCTTGCCCCAGCGCTGCCCCTGGTTCTGCCCAGGCCTCGACGTCCCCGCGGTGGAGACCTTCCTCCGCTGCACACACGCGCGCGCACATATATATGTATTGCTACAAGTCCTGCGTGCCTGGTGCACAGGAGGTGATTGCCGTTGCTCCTGTTTTAGGGGGCCATTTAGTGCCCCTCTCCGCTGTGGCTGTGCCCCGGCCTGGGGGTCCCGTCCCCGGCTGGCCCGCGCCGCCCTCGCCTTTGCTCTGGCTTTATGGCAGAAGCCACTCCTGCGGCGGTCGCTGCCCCGCGGGTCCCCGGGCAGGGGGACCACCGGCCGCCGCCAAGGACGCGAGGTGCCACGGCTGTCCCTTTGGGGTGAGCGGGGAGGTGTCCCCCCGCCCTCTGCCGCAGGGCTCCTCTCGGAACGCCTCTGGGAACCCGCAGCTTTGCTTTTCTGCCCCAAGCACCAAAACCTGACCGTGGGGTGGCCGCGCTGGTGGCCTCGGTGGGGACGGCTGCTCTGGTACAGGCTGCAGGGGAAAACGGGGCGGGGGGAACCCCTGTCCCTCGCCCCCTCTGCGGTGCTGGCGGCAGGGGTGGCTGCGCCGATGGAGCCTGAGCAAAGGAGAGGGCAGCAGCAGGGAAGTTTGCCGGGCGCGTGGCCTGTCCTGCACGCTCACCGCTGTCCTCGGGGCACAGCTTGTGGGGACGGGGAGCGGCAGCACCGGCGCATACCTGGGGGAAAAAACGGGCTGTTATTAAAAATCCCGCAGAGGTGCAGCCTTCTGGATTTACGTGGGTCTGAAAACGCCCGGGGCTGGGGGCAGTTGCTCCCATGCTGGCGTGTTACATGAGTTTCGGGGACTCGCACATGCTATTCTGTAAATGGGCTTTATGCACTTGTTTAGTCTGCTATTCAATAAAGAGCATTACCATAGCAACTGCTCCATCACATGGTGTACACTCATGCTGTCTCTGAGATAAAGAGCACATTTTAAGGCAGCATATTCTTAATGTCGATGTCCTAAAATGCAATTTTTGATGATTATTATTATTTTTCCAGGAGAATATCTGTGATAAGCGAGCATGCCTCCTTAGTGTCTCTTAACTCCTTTTAATACTACTTTGCTGGCAGAGGACTGTGTACCTACGGTAATTTCTTTTTCATTTGTAGATTTTCACATACAGATCATGAAATATTTGTTAGTTCAAGTCACAGCAAGGGGCCTCGTGTCAATGGGATGCAAGCATTTTTGTCGCATTTAGCGGAGTTTGTCTCCGAGTGCTATTTCTAGACAGGCGGTAGCCGGTGCCCGATGCTTGAACCTGACTTTGTTCCTCTCCTGCGCGCTGCAGGAGAGCAGTCCTCATGCAGCTGGCACGTCGGTGACTCCTACGGAGACTAAACATGTCCCCGCGGCGGTGTGCCTCTTCTCCACTGGCCTGTGAGATGGGGAGTTGGCGGTTGGTCCCCCCTCCCCGCCTCCCGCCCGCAGCACCACGTGCGGCTCCGTCTCGGCGCCAGCCAGGACGAGACCCTCGCGCCGCAGAGCGGGCACGGCAGCGGCAGAACGGCTTCTACGGCGAGGCTGCCGCCGCTGCTTGGGTTCCGTCCTGGGCATCGGGACCCGAGCGTGCCGCAAACAGCTTGCCAAATGCAGGGTGCCCACCGCCGCCTGCCACCGCAGGTGGCTTGTCACTGCCCCCTTGTCACAGGCTGGGGAATTATTTTCAAAAATATTTGGGGAAAGTTCTTCACGACTCGCTGCCCAGGCCTAGAGTAGAGGATACCGGAGTCTGCAAGGCTGTGAGATACGTTGTTAAATTGAGTAAAAGCCCATCGAAGCATCAGGGTGCATTCTCTGCTAAGTACTCTGCTCCCCACACGATGCTATCTAATTGTTTCTTGAATGATCTCAGCCTTTCTGCCTGGCTGAACCTGCCTGCCAGGCCACTCCACACTGAGGATTCTCTGCGTGAAAAAGGGCTCCCAACTTAGCCTCCAAATATGTTTCCTACTTGCATTTACATCCTGTCTATTTGAAGCCCAAATCTTAGCTCGTCTGGTATTTTACCTAGAAGGAGATGCATATGGATGGTTCTCTAAATATGTTGCTGATTTGTGGTCTGGTTGCAAATGGCAATGATTAAACATGTGTGTTTCTTAGCAACTTTTGTATTACTATAACCAGAATACGTGTGTGTGGAGGCTCTGTACCCTGCAGTCAGCTCGTGCAAGGCTATAGAAGTGGTAGCAGGTAAGACTAGGTACCCCCATTGTCCAGCTGCACACCCATCACTGGGAATATTAATTCTGTTCCCTACAGTTATTAACTCGGCAAACCCATCCCAGTGCACAAGTGCATCAAAATAAAGGAGGGGAAGGGGCATTTTTTGGTGCAAGGGGCTTGGGTCAGCTGGCTTGTGCGGAGCTGGGGGATGGATCCAGAGGCTGGGAAAGTGACGTGGACATTAACTTCAGTGGCTTTTAAATCAGGACCCGTCTCCTCAGGAAAAAATATGCATGTAATCCCCATTGCGTGTCTCATCATAATCCTCCTCCTCGTCTTCCAAAGGCAGTGAAAGGTACAGAACAGTAGCAGCACACCCAGAATAGTGGGAATTTTCTGTAGGATTTCATGGTTTGTCATATGTGTAGGCACCTGCTGGGCCCCCGTGCTCCACGACTCGCTCCCCCGCACGGCGTGTGATGTCCTGACGGGGGGGGGCTTGGTCGCAGACCGTCCGTTGTTCTCAACTACAAAGCCTGGAAGAATTAACATTCCTTGCAATTATCCAACCATCTTAATTACTTGCCCAATATTCTGTCTCGGTCTTAGCTGCCCAAATCATGTTGGGATTTTCCAGACACAAGTTCTGACCAGTTTGTTAGCCAGGAAACAGAAAATTAAGTAGAAAATCGGAGTAAAAATTACTGCAGTGCCTTAAATGTTCAAGCTGAGCCTAGAAGCGCTGGTAACTCCTCGTGTCGAGTGACCAAGGAGTGAGAAGGGCTGGGGGAACAGTGATGGCATGCTGGAAGAGTTGGCAACCCCTGCGTTTGCAGCCCAGCGGGAGGGTGCAGCGTCCCTGCCACGGGCGCAGGTAGCTCAGCTGCGAGCAGCGGCTCTGCGGGGACATGTCTGGGTCGGGGGGCTGCTGGCAGCGGGGAGAGGAGCCCCACCAAGGGAGCAAAGTCCTCGGCTGTCTTCTCGGCAGCCGGGAGCCGATGGGAGGCAGAGCCGGGCACGGCCACCTCGGTCCTTTCTGCAGCTGGGAGTGTTTCCTGGAGGCTTGCTGCTTGGCGAGGTTTGGTAAGGACGATGCTGAAGGCGCCTGCTCGCGGTCCTCCTCCGAAAACCGCCACGGGTGAAGATGCGAAGGGCCAGCATCTGGCAAGAGCCCTCCACACGCGTGCCTGCACGCGTGCCCGGGGAGCAGACCGAGCTCCAGCCGCAGCTCCGGCGGAGCTGCAGCCCACGTGCTGCCCCAGCAAAGCCCCCGGGTGCCCTCGGCTGCGGCGAGCGGGGCTGGGAGCAGGCAGTACGTTCATGTTCGCCGTCCCTTGCTATCAGCACGCACCCGATCCTCTGGAGAAACGCTGCCTGTGCAGCCAGGCTGTTCACACCAGGATGCTCTTGCACATTAACATGCCGCGTGTGAGATATCTGTATCATCTCGCTCCTATCCTGGCTTGCTGACTGCAGGAAAAGGCCATTTTTTATCAGTTTCTGCTTTAGTGAAGCAAAAGGTCCTTTGGTTCCTATCCACTGTCTCAAAATGCAGAGCGTGTCATTGAAAAAAGCTCACTGGTCAATCAAAATGCCCCTGAAACTTCCTCTCCTAGCTAGGACGGTCGCCATCCTTCCAGCTGCAGAAGATGGAAAAAAGCCCGGCCCCAGCTCTGGGTGGTTTATGTTATGCCACAAATGGCTAATAAAGGTTTGTCATAACAGAAGCCCTATAAGCAGAAAGGAAGTAATAGTTTACGGCTCTTGTGCTATCTGGCACCATTCATTAGTGTATTCTGTGCTAGTAATAAAATTTTACAGGTTGATCATTTAAATGCAGGTTAGAAATAAATTTGATGATCCAACTGGAAAAGTAACAGAGACTGGTCAGTCTGTCTTTTTTCCTCCAATCAATACACCAAGTGACACTAGACCCAACACACCCGATTAGGCGATAGTTAAACAGTTTACTCATAATAAGGTTATTGATCACGGGGGCTTCAAGCACAGCGCGGGGTGGCGATGGATGGAGAGGTTTGGGTGGAAGGGGAGCGTGCGCTGCAGCGGTGCTACGGCGTAATTCCCGGCACCACTCCTCATTCCTGCTAGCGCTTTCATTAAACGTGTCCTGAACCCTTTGATGCGATAGAGAAAATCAGCAGCACAGGTCTCCCTCTTTGTTCTGGGATGAGCAGCACGCCTGCTTTCTGCAGCTATCTTGATCAATGAGCGAACGCCTGGTATCAAACCCGCACGGAGGGAGCATAGCTGGAGGGTGATCCCCCGAGAGCGGCTGTGATTGGAGCGCCGAGTTTCGTATTGAAGGAGGAGGGAGACAGACAGGTTGTTTGAAAAAATTCCCTTTAGACCAAACACTGATGTTGGAGCTGAGCTACAAACACTTCTGCTGTAAGAAGTGCAACTTTATCAGTTTTCTAGGTTAAATGCTGCTCCTTGGAACATAACGTGCACTCTGCCTGGTTACTCCTCCGGCCACATCTTCCAGCAGCGTGTCAACATCAATTGCGCTTCAAGTATGACTGTTATTGCACTAATTAATTACTTAATTTTTCAATACACATTTTTATTTTTATTTAAACCCTCCCCTTAGTAGTGAATCAGGAGGACGGAGTGTCTAGGCAGGGAGGTGCAGGGGGACAGAGGACCCCGCAGAGCTGTTTCGGCAGCGTTCGTGTTTCACGGGGCACGTCGCACACTGGCGTGTGCAAGTTGTCCGGTCCTTGACACAATGGACACAAATCGTGGCTGGATACTTGGGGTTTTCAGCAATGTGTTTCTAATGGATTTGAGAGTCGTGTGCAAGACCTTCTTCTTTAAAACAACCTCCACAGCAGTTTGCTCCAGTATCAAAGGCAAATCCACTACGTGTTTGTAATCTTCCACAGGAAATGCAGTATTTGTTGCGCCATTTCAACATTTACTTTAGCAATTAGGGGATATCTAATTAAATGTTTGGCATGTGCAATGTGCAAGTTTTGGTGTAGTGATATAAAAAATGTTAAACATCAATATAAGGTTAATTTTGACTGATTCAACAGCTTGCTTTTAAGTTTCCCATTGACAGCCAAACTGCAGGGTTTAATGCTAAGCTTCACATTGCAGCTTATCTCCCCTTAATTAAAATTAAAATGTGAGCAACAACACAGAGATATTTTGTAGGCATCCTGGAAGAGGAGAAGCAGAAGCTCGAGTGATAGTTGTTTAATAAGATTATAATTGGAGAGTTAAAGCCTTGTGATCTATTTGAAGACTGGTTTGGTGCTGGTGCGGCTCCGTGGCAGGCGAGCCCCAGGTGCCTGGCCAAGCATCCCTTGCCGACATCTGGAACCAGTTGCAATACATCACTGTCAAAACTGCTTTCTATACGTATCTGCATTTACACATTAGTTACCCACGCAGCACTCATCAAAAAAGCTGAACAATCTTGACACGGTGTCCCTGGTGGAACGGCAAAGGTGAACCGAAGTTGGGAGGCAGTGTCTCGCGTCACTGTCTGCTGAGCTTTTACAACAGGAAGCCTGATTAAAACTGAAAGGAAAAATTTATTGTCAGCTTCTGCTTTGTATCATTTTTACCCACAAAAAGGGTATTTTGTTTCATACAAAGCATTTTATAATGGTGGCCGTAGATGCTTTTAGTTTTCATTGTTTGTCTTCGCTACAGAGTGGTGCTTTGCTGGACTGGTCACCACGGCAGGGCTGCTGAATAGGGTTTGGGTGTCTTATTATCCACATAATTTCCTCTTTCTTGCTCAGTTCTTGCTTTGAATTATAGAACCCATCGATGGTTCATTCAGGTTTGCTGCACAGGGATTGATGTAATGTGGACCGAGTAAATCTGGGTAAGATGTTAATATTACCGAATGGTTGTGTGTTTGTCACTGTAATGGAACGAGCAGCGCTTGTGTTTGCCGGAGACGGGGGCTGCAGAGCAGGAAAGAAAATAACTGAGAATTTCCTTGGGAGTTCAGGGATTAGGAGTTAATTAGGAGTTAAAAGTAAAAATGTTGAGCCGGAATGAGCGAAGAATGGAGCTCACCAGATGTGTCCTTTAGGATAGAAACTAACTGCTTTGGTGGAAGCAGGAGATTTCACTCTTGGTGCAAGGTTCAAAGGGAAGCGATGCAGAGTATTGTATTTATTTTTTCAATTAAAAATGGCTCGGCCGACGTGTGCACTTGCAATAAAAGCTCTCTCTGTCTGCCAGGGCAGCCCAGCGGCGAGCGTTGACCTGCTGAGGTGGTGTGGGGTAAGGACAGGCTGGGCAAGGACCAGGGCGGGTTTCGCCTGCCCGTGCCGGTGGGCTGGCAGCATCCCGTGCCGCGGCGGCGGCGGGCTTCGGGGCTGCCCACCGCTCCGGGTGGGAAGGAAGACCCAGGCCTGCACAGAAGCCGCACTCTGCAGCTCCCAGAAAGGATGACGCTTTCGGAAGCTACTGGTGGAAATGAGGTTGCCCATCTCTGGGTCCTCACAAGCGCCCGGGAGCCCCACTGCAAACTTTTGCAGCAAGAGCCGGGCGCGCACCCTCCACTGCGGGCTCGCTGCGAGCCAGACGGGCAGCGGTGGATGAAATACCGGCGGGGCCGAGCTCCTCCTGGGGGTAACACCTGGCTTTTCTTCTTGGCCATTCATCACATGCCGCCAAAGATGAAGGAGAGAACAATTCCGGTGCCCAGCACAGATGGTGGGAGGGCTCCTAATGATGCCGTAAACGTCCCTTCTGAGGAGGTTAGCCCTAACCCACAGCAAATCTGTCCTGTCAGCCCATGAGCGGTTACCAGCCTTCTCCATCTGTTTGTGGAAACTGGGCAGCATCTTGAAGGCACCCTAATGCCTCGCGCGTTGGTGTCGTAGCAGCTCAGCAGAGGACTGCTCCGCTCCCGGAGCAATGCGCGTCCCCGACACCAGGGAACCCCCTCGACGAGCCTCCTCCGGCTGCTCTCTCGTGTTGCCCTGTTTGGGTGGAGATTCGACAGGCTGCGTTTACCTCTCAGGATCACGTCGGGCGTTTGGGGCTTCATTGCCTTGATGGCGAAATTTTCATGTCCGTTGGTGCGCTTTTTGGCTGGTTGTAGTGCAACCGCGGTGTGGGCTGACGGTGCCGTTTTTGCTGGTTGCGGGGCTGTGTTGGGCTCTGTGTCTCCTGGCAGGTCTGAGTCAGTCCTTGCCCGACGCCAACGTTACCGGCACGTTTCCATTCCTCCGGTTAGTGCCGTGATGCCAGGCTGTGGGCGCAGCAGGGCACCCGCGAGCAGTGCAGGTACCGGGTACGGCGTGAGCGAGGCTGCCTCCAGCCAGAGAGCACGTTTGGCGGCCGGCTCCCCCCCGTCGAGCTGTCACGGCGAACATGGATCCCTAAGTACTGAGCCGGCGGTGGGACCGTGCCGCGGCTCCCGTGGTGCTGCCCGTGGCTGTCCCAGGGCTGTCCTACTGAGATGGGAAGTCACAGAAGAGCGGAGCTGTGCAATGCATGACTGCAGTCCCTCCCTGCAGCTGGCACTTCAAATAGCCCGCAGAAATATTGTCACAGATGGGGAAGTCTTGGAAATAAATAGAAAATTTTCCCAAGTTGGAGATTTTCTTTGAAAGCTTTGGGAACTCCTCTGCTCTTCTGTAACAGGCCCGCGTGGCTGGCACCATCTCTGTGCCGATCGTCTCAGCACGGTTCGTGGGGCTGTGCGGATGGGTTATTTGTTTTACACTTGATTTCTCTGGCCACCATTTCGTGATGTGTCAGCTGTGTTGACATACATTGCAACGAGAACAATCAAACCTGCAAAACTGTTCCGGGGTCCTATTCAGTAGCGTTTCACGTGCAGTTCTCCTTTGCTTCTTAATTCCACACCAGCATCCCTGGCACTCAGAAAATACTCCTATAAAATTTGATTGTTTGATTCGTCCTCCCCCCCCCTCCTTGACAGGCTGCTGCATCCCTCCGGCGTGCCTCGTACGAAGAGCTCAGGGATGCCTCCCTTGCCCTAGGTAGGTGAGAAGTAAATGGGGCATGGAGTTATTTAGTTTAGTTCTTTTCTCTGGGAAGAGAGGAAAAGGATTCTGGAATACAAGAAGCACAACTCATTTTTCACAGTTGCCTCTGCTGTGGCATTGATGCCACGCTATGCTTCATGACTTGCTGTTTTCATTAGACATGTCCAGGAACTCTGGAAATGGCGATGAAGTGCCTCTCTAACTCGCGTTTACTTCAATAACTAGACAAACAAGAAATATTGCAAAGTTTTGGAGATGGAGGTACTTTATCTTTAGTGATTTCACTTGTTTCAGTATTTGTAACATTTCTGAGGGTCATTTTTGGCAACATACTTGTAACCTCTGCATGGAAAAGGCCAACAAATTCCATGCGGGATTTCAGTTCTGTTTAAGCCGACAATGGGAAAAGCCAAAATATTGTGTGAAAATGTGTGTGTTGGCACTGCATTGCTCTTGGGCGCTGGGGAGCATGTGCCAGCATGGTCTGGGCGTGCGGGTGACATTCCGAGGCCACCCATGGTCTCAGCGTGTGCAAAGCCGGAGGTAAAGATGATCCTTGCTGCTGTATGCTTATAATCGAACTGGGACAGACCCAGGTCTGCTGATTACGGCTTTTGTTGGTGCTGATAATCTCTTCTCAGGATGTTGACAAAAATGGCATTATCTGTGCTTTACAGACTAGCAGAATATGATAACATCGAAGTTCATTTTAAAGAAAACAAAAATAACTGAAGTACTTAGATTGACTTTTTATTCAGCTTCTTGTCTCTGCTTTTCACTCTAGTAACACAAGCTTTACTGAAAAGCAAACAAAATTGGCGCCCAATGAGCCTAAACTGAAATTTCAAACAATAGCAACACCAAACCAATTAGAGTTCCTCCTGGTTTTATGTTAAGTGTAAGCACTGACTTCGCAGAATCAGTACAAAATGTGAGTGATGCATGAAATGGAAATTTCCTGCCTAGTGTGTAGAATAAATACAGACAGAGCCGTGATGTTTGCTGCAATATGCAGCTCACACACAGCCAGACGAACGAGCCAAGCTCAGGCATCCGCCAGCAGAAACCGTCCCTTTATGGAAAAGTTCTGTTTTATTTTTCATCTCATTCAGTATCTTTGGAGCGGATCAGCGATTAGACTGATTTGATCATCTTATCTATGCGGATTCTGCATAGAAGATGGTCAGGGGAGGTGACTTTGGGGTGGAGGGACAGCCTTTACAGATACTGTCCTGCCTTACCGCGCCAGAGCTGAGATGTCCTGCAGACATCAGGGAGGACATCAGCCCGCATGGGGCCCGGCAGAGAAACACGGGGTAGCCTCCATCCTCATGTGGTATATACTCCCGCGGGCAGTGTCACTTCCCAACACAACGGACATGCAAACGTCCTTCAACAGGCCTTCTCCATCTTTCTGGTGAGGAGAAATGAAAAGCTTTCAGGAATCTGCTTTTAGCTGGGAATCCTGGATGAAATCTGTTTCTTGGCTAAAAATCCACATGAACTCATTATTACTACAAATAGGGTTAAAAAAAAAATAAAAATCAACCCCAAACATATGGATCTCCTGGATCAGGTGGAGGGCTGACCTGGTCCAGCGCTCTGTCTCTGATGGTGATGAGCAGCAGATGCTTAAGGAAACAGCTAATAGGTCACGCATGACGTGAAGACCTTTCTGATACGCTGTCCCAACACCCAGCAGTTTACGAGCAGCGGTTTCCTGAGCAGGAATTCACGTCCGCAGAGTCTCAGGGTGTTGGACAGCCTCCGGCGGACATCTCTGCTGGCCACCCAGTCCCGCGCGTGCACCTTGCCGGCGGAGCGGGCTCTGCTGCGCCAGCATCCGCCTCCACCACGGCCCCACGAAATTCTGCTCCTTTCTGCGTGACAGCCGGAGAGACGGTTACGGTGGCGATCAAAATGTGACCACGTACGCGCCCTCTCGCTCTGCCAGCCGGCTGCCGGTGCCCCTTCCCGGCCAGGTCTGCCGGCGGAGCCGAGCGAGCCCGGCGGAGGAGGATGCTCAGGCAGCCCGGCCCCACCATCGCATCCCGGGAGCGCCGTCCCCTCTACTTGCCGCCGGGGCTGGGAGAGGTCCCCCGCCTGCGCCGGCGCCCTTTGAGCATGAACCCACCGCCACGCTCAGCCTTGGCGCTAAGTTTTATTATGAATTAAGAGTAAAACTCCTTCTCTGCCACAGAAAAAAACTACCTCCATTTTTCAGAGTGCCTCTGTTTATATAGTTTATGGGAGAAGAGGGCTCTTAATATTTCAGTGTCATGACCATAAAATGAAAAGGTTACTGCTTGCTACAAAGGCTTGCTTGGATCCAGCACCAATTAATTTTCAATCTGAAATATATGTCTCCTGGCCGTCTCACAACAGCCGTGAGCAGGAGGTTCCTCCTTAACACATTTGAGCCACAAACCCGGTTAAAGGATTAGCCAGCTTTTTCCATGCTGTTTTGTTCGCCCCCATTGGGGATTCCCATTATCCTTGATAGACTGTTAGCCCTGACAGTGGGATATGATAGTTTTAGTTTTTCCTCCTCCTCTGCGCTGTGTCCACACGTAAGGCTACTCAGACCTCAGCTTTAATTTTCATTATAGGTGCGAAGGCAGCATATGTTAAAGGCAGGCATTACTGTGCAGAGTTGCTCCTGCAAAATTATCTGCAGAACAGTTTTAATTTATCTGCGCGCGGCAGCGCTTGTGCCGGGCAGAGCGTGCTGCTGCTGCCAGCCTGCCGTTCCTTGCTCCTGGGTGTAACGCGGCCGTTCCCCACGTACAAGGGCTAGAATAAGGATTAAAGTTGTACCAGACCATTGCAAGCACACGCTGACTTTCTGGAGGGTGGATGAGCTTCTCTTTATCTTTATTTATTAATAAAAGACGGAATGCCTTGGGAAACAAAAGGTTTTAATGGCTGGTGCTTGGTATCCTTGACAACACTCCCCAAAGAATATTACATTAGGGCACCAGAGAACTTTTAAAAATAAGTAATGGAATTCCGTCTCTGTTATGCTTTTAGTAGTCATTTCGGCCATGGTGCAGCGAGGTCATAAGCTGAGCTCAGTGAAGGGAGCCAGAACACGAAATGATGCTGAGAGAACGTCTGGGAGATGAGAGGTACAGAATTACAAGCGAAAGTGCAGGCCTGCTGAGGCAATTACAGCTTAATGGGGTCATTTGGAAGGCAATTGCCAGGGGTTAATGTAGTATGGAGAGATGAGGTGAGATTGAAGTGAAATTTGGGGCTGGAAATGTGTTAAGATGAAAGATCAGAGTGCAGCGGATTCTGCAGTGCAGAAGGTTTATATCATGCAAAAAATTTGAAAAAAATGTAAAAGTAGTAGCCAGATGTTTCAAAATAAATAAATAAAACCTTAAGTAAACGCTTTAAAAAAGTGAAATAGCTGCATCAAAATACCCTGCGCTTGGAAAGGATTGCAGTGTGCAAGCCGGTATTTAATATGGCATAAAAGGGCTTGATTTGAAGCAAAAGTTCTGTTGCGTTTGCCTGCACATATGCAGAGACAATGTGGTTCGGCTGTTTCCGTTATTGACACAATATACTGCCTTATGAAAATATTACTGCTCTCTCAGCTGTTGTGCCTTATTTTGAAAAATCCATTGTTTTGAAACTAAAAGCGAGAAACAGTCCCCTATACACATATTTTGATATATTTGCAATGGATTCATCACATTATCTTTTCAGGCATTAAAATAATACTCATAAGATGTCAAAATATTACAAGAATGTAAGCTAGCATTCTTTGAGAGTGGGTATTTTGGTTCTGAGAAGTATGCTTAAATATTACAGGTGTTTAAATTAAAAATGTCAAACCATGAAGGCATAATGGAAGTAATCATTTTTACACAGTTTTAAGCCGCGCAGTGTTGGAGAAAGCTTTGCATTCCAGACTATTGTGAATGAGCGGAGTTCATAAGCATTCAGAGGACAAAAGAGATCATTATGCTTTGTTACCTCAGCCAGTTCATTACCTTAATTGCTGAGCGTAATCCAGTCTTGGAAGAAAACTCTAGGGCTTTAAGGAGATCAACATTGGCACCCTATGACACAGAAAATGGAAGCCCTTTCCTGCGCCACGGCCACTCCAGGCACGCTAAACCTTGATCAAAGGCTGAACTTCTCCGAGGGTCGGCCATGTGAAAATCCCCCGGAGCTGCACCGGGCGCTGAACCGTGATGGAGTGCCGTGGGCTCAGCACCGCTCCCGCGCCAGTGTGACCGTCCCGGATCACTGCCTGGCAAGAGCACATTATCATCCCTTCAGATAGGTGAAGTTTTAACATAGTTCTGTTTAGCAGGGATAATACGTCTCTTTTTGCTGCCGCTCTCTGCATATTGCGTGAACCGAGCAAACTCTTAATGTGCAGTAATGCCGCGGAGCCGGGAGACGGAGCATGGCGCTCTCCATCAGGCAGGAGGCCACTTTTCCAGGAACGGCTTGTTAAATTCTCCTTAGCTACATGCGAGGAGAGGCATTTGCAGGCAGGCGTTTGACTCCAGAGCCACGTCGCGGCTGCAGAATGATTCCGAGGAGTTTGCTGCGGAAGATCAGATTTATTGTAAATACATTAGAGCGAGGGTTTTTTTCACCTGTGTTTCTTTGACGTATGTGTGCTTTGTATTTAGTTACCCGATCCGACGATGCAGGCTTCTTCCCCCTGTACAGTTGCATATATTAAGGCTTTTAAGAAATATAGTAAAACAAAAAATATGACCTTTAAAAGCATGGTTGAGTTGCATTCATTTTATAACCATCAAAGCAACTCTTTACTGTTGTAAGGTAGAAAAATCAATGATGCAATCTTTTTCCTTTTGCCTCGTGCAATCCGTAATTGAAATGGAAAATCAAATGAACGGCTAACAGATAATTGTTTTATCAATATTCCCTGCCTGCCCTACAAGGGTCAGCCTAGAATGATCATGAGCCACGGATATGATGAGGACAAAATGTGAAATTGAACAGCAAGGAGGCAATAAATCAACCTTGACAAGAAAGAGTGACCAGCATGTAGCTCTTGTAGGCAGCTTTTGGGACACTTTTTGTCTCAGGTGTCTGCACTGATTTAAAAATGTGAGAATATAATATTTGAAGCTCTACCAGCGGGTAAACAACTGCAGACTATTTCTAGGTTAAGGCATCATCAAAGCAAACACGCTGCAGCTGAAAATATGAGGATATTGGGGCACAGTGGGAAAAATCCCACAGTAAAATAACAGGGGAATAATGGAATATGCTGGGGCTGTTGCAAGGAAGACTTTCTCGTGTCTTCCTACCCGGTGCTGGAAAACTAAAAAAGATAGTAAATATATTAAAATACATTTTTCAGGCTGCTCTTTTGCCGCTCCATTGGGCATGAAAAATGCTTTGAATCGTATTTCTGGTATTTTGGGAGCTCCTTGATCCCGGTGCAGCAGCAGCCAGGTCTCCTGCCTGGAGGCCCATCTGATAAGGGCCGTTCGTCTCCACGTCCCGGCCAGCCGGGCCAGGGAGCTCCAGCAGATACCGGCGGCTATTTTCAATGCAGGGGAGGGTGAGTGGGAGCAACGCCAGCGCCGGCCCCGCTGCTTTATCGCGGGGTGCCAGCGGGTGCCAAGAGCCCCGGGGAGCGGGAGCGTGCTGCCGGCCGGGGTCCAGGTGCCGGTCGGAGGCAGGCGGCCGCAGTTTTCCTCCCGCTCGGATGCCGCCCCGGCCCCGCCAGATACGGCTGCAGGGATCGCTCCCCGCTTGCCTGATCAGCGTCAGAAACCCGGGGCGTTTGGCACACGGGCGGTAGGTGGGTCAGGGCAGGTGGGAACAGGTAACGCTCCTCCGGCACAGCCCCTCTTCTGCTCATAATTTGATCCTTGCCTTCTTTTCCCCTTGAGACTGGGCGGGTTCCTGCTTTCATTTTGAAATCCACTTATTTAAAAAAAACAAAGTCTGGGGACATTTTTTCATCGTGATACTGAAAGGCAGCTCTGATCAAAACAACAACAAGGGCTTGTGCCTCTGCACAGGGATCCCAGCTGGAGCATGCTGGAAACCCACAACTGAGAGAGTTTTTGTTTTTGTGGCCACCTCCAGACCTTGGGGCAGATCCTCATCTGGTGCAAATTGCTAATGGCTTCGGTGGAGCAACTATCGTTTACACCAGCTGAGGGCCCATCCCATTAGTTTTTCATGGGTTTTGTTGTTAAATCATGCAGAGTTTCTCTCCTGGACTGTCACATACGTTGGTCATGTGGCACCGGGAAACAGTGGGAAAACAGACTCTCAAAATGTGGCGGGGCTCAGGTTAAAAAGCCGGGAAAGACCTTGGGAGGACGTGGGCTCGGGGTTCCTCTCCACTGGGCAAGTTAGACCGAAGACCCCAGGCTTGGACCCCCCCGCGGCAGAGGAGAGGCACCCCGGCCCTCCACAGCCATTTCGTGGTGCTGGGAAGCCAGGTGAGACTTTCGGGCAGGCTCCTGGGCAAATAAGCGAATCGAGATCATACGTGACACATGCAGAATTGTGAGACAAACGGCTTTTTGCTGCACAGATAAATCCTGCCTCTATTTGCTGCGAGCAGCCCTGGCCCCAGGTGCTGCGGGCCGGGAGGGCAGCTCGGGGGGGCCGGGGCAGGGCGGACGCTGCCGTGCCCTGCCACCCCCACCCCGGGACCCCTCCGAGCCGTGGGGAGTCGCGGGGAGCCGTTCCCTCCCGCAGAGTCTCTTGGTGCCGGAACGGTTCATGGACTTGGCAGCTTTCATGGAGCGGGTGGACCAGGAGCAGACGCCTTTGTTCAGAGGGGCTGACCTGGGGCGAAGTGGGGTGACGTTTGCAGGAGCCTCCACATTCTCTTCCCACCAGCTTCTGGCTTCAGCTGCAGGAGGGAGATGTTGGGGTGCCCTGGAGCAGCAGCTGGTCTGGGGATCCTTTGGCCACCGTGCTCCAGCCCCCTGCGCTGGGCACCATGTATGGGAGTCCCCCTGTCTGTCCTGTCCCATGCCATGCCATGCCATGCCATGCCATCCCATCCCATCCCATCCCATCCCATCCATCCTGCGTCAGCTGAGGTTTAGCAGAGGACTGGTTTGGGTGTAGTCCACACTTGAAGGACACCAGGCTGGGAAACCGTCCTGAAAGCCTTATTTTTAACCTTGGCTCTAGCCATCCTGCGGCGTCCCTGGGGAGGAGGGGGTCTGGTGTACGCGTGGTCTTGGAAACAGCAATATCAGGAACCCAGCAAAATAGGTTGCCAGCATGGAGAATATTTTTTATTTTAAGCACCGTATTTTAAACACACCATGTCCTCCTTCCCCAGGGGCAAGGCTGAGAGACTTAAAAACTATTTTTTACAATTGGTTTTTCAAATTCATTTCTCATCAGGCCTGTTCCCACAGTACGGGCGGGCGCGATGCTGGCAGTGCCGCAGCCCCCGCCCCGGGGGGGGTCTCGCAGCCAGGGGGATTCAGGGGAGCCCCACAGGAGCCGTCCCCCGCCCGCGGAGATGGGGGGGTCTCCGGCAAACTGCTGGGCCGCGGGGGCACGGACCCTTGCCCTGCACGGGCCGGGTTCGGGGGTGCGTGCTGCAGCGCCGCAGGGCTGGGCACCCCGAGGGGCACGGGCAGGATGAGAGCAGCCCCCAGCTTCCCCCCCAGCCACCTCGGGTGGACGGGGGGGGGGGGGTCCCCTCCCGCTCGCGTCTCTGATGTAATGAAGTGTCAACTGCTACCGTCACTGTCCTCCGCGTCCTTGAAACCAACATGGTTTAACCAGGAGTCTCTCCAATTTATCAGCAGTTAAAAATAGAGGGGAAGGATGCGAAGGACAGTCCCTGCTCCCCGGGAGCCGGGGGCCGCGCGCGGGAAGGTAACCTCTGCGGCGGGGTAGGACACGAGACGCGTCCCTCGTCCTACGCGGCGAACGTGTTTTTGTCCTGTCTTTGGTCGTGCCTCCTGAGGGTAGGAGATTAAACCAGAAGCGTGAGGGGATGTGTAGGCAAACACAAAAGATCAGACTAGATCATTACAGGCAGTAACTGCTTCCATAACAATATTTACCAAGCCTACGGTATCTATAGGCCTTCTAATAAACACAGCATAAATCCAGGTGTGCAGGGAGGCACGGGTATAATCCGCCGCATCTTCAACATGCATCTTAGAAATGCCCTAAATACATATTTACACCACGGTGCCTACTGACTCCAAATAAGCTGTTCAAGCTGCCAGGCTGTTAATCCACATTTTAATGCCGCTGGTCTATCAGATACATATGTTGTGTAAAAATGATTCCCACTACAGTATCTGCCACTCGGAGGCTCTGCACATTTAGGGGCCACACCGAGCTCGGCGCTGGCAAGACACGTGCCCCGCTCCGTTGGCACATCTCTGCCCCAGCCGGAGAGACCGGTGCGCAGCAGAGCACAGGGGGGCTCAGAAAGCCCAGGCTGGCCCTGAGCGTTTTCAGCCCCAAAACGCATCCCTGGGGTCCACGTGTGGGTCAGAGCGACGGCCTGTGGGCTCGAGGGCGAGGTGTGGGGCTGGGGCTGGACCGGCAGTCCCATCTCGGGCATTCAGCTGACTCTCCTTCCCATGTCCATCTGGTGACAGAGGCATTACAGCAGCGCTGTTTGTTTTGGGTTGGGGTGGATTGGTGTTGTGGTTGTGTTTTACCAGTCCCCCAGCCTTGGCTTGGAAGGTCGTGGGATGCTCAGGGCTCGGCAACGGCTGGGCTCCTCGCCGGCTTTCCTGCGGTGAGTGGTCGCCGTTCATGCCGGCAGCGCTTGGAGCAGCTCGTAGCAGCGGGGCTGCCGGCAGTGGTGGGGAAACAGCATCCCTGAAATCGTGCACCAAGAGGTACGATTGCTGTATGAGGGTTTTGGCTGGAGACTCAGTCTGGGCAGAGCCACCCGGGGGTCCGTCATCCCTCCATCCTCCAGGATCTGGCTCGGATCTCCCCTGCGCCCTCCTGTGCGGGGCACGGCTCGCTCTCCGGCTCTGCGAGTGCTGTTTAGTAACGTCCATTGCTTGGAAGCACAATTCTTTCTCTTTCAGGGCCCAGCCTCGCTACCCCTTGTTACGCGGAGGGGCAGCGGTGGAGGAGCCCCCGGGGAGGTGCCGGCACTGCTGGTGGGTCTGTCGGTGCTGGGGCACGGCGCTGACACGGGGCTTGGCACGGCAGGCAGGGGCAGGGCAGGGACCTGCCTAGTTTGTATTTTGGTTTTGGAGGGAACAGGATTATCGCACATTTATTTTTACTGACATTGATATAATAATTTAGTTTCCTTCATGAATTAGATTTGAGGAATGTGAAACTTAACTCTGGTAGTGCTTCTCTCCCAATTTATTACATATGCTTAAATAAACATGTTGAATTAACTTTATAAGGCTTGTAAAAACTACAGATAAAACCGCTCTAGAAAATCAACATTCTAAATCATGCTAAGTCTCTTCCCATTTTGCTCATCCTCTAGCAGGGCATTGACAAAAATATGAAATTGATTTGGTTGAAGGGTGTTAAAGAGCCGACAGCCAAATGTCACAAACAATGAATGGCTGCAGTGTTGAGAAAATCAATAGGGAGGTTAAAGCTGGTCTTGTGAAAGACTTGGCAGACTGCTCTGTTCCAGGAAGATATCTGTCTTCTGGCCTTGGTTGCATGATCAAAAGGAAAACTTGATAGGTTTAATGAAGGGAGATACTGTAAAACTGACAACAGAAATATAGACACTGTGGTAAACTGCAGTGCACATCAGTGAGTGGAGCTATTAGATACATTTTTCAGTCTGAAAAAATATTTATAGGTAAAGATGTCAAAAAAATATTAGTGCATTCCTCCACTTTTCCACATTCGTTCCCCAATCAGCACACACATTTGCATGGCGTAAACAAAGGTTTGGGTTCTGTGTTTAATTGTACAACATGATGGCAAATGTATAGGGCAAAATAATTAGCATGATAATTAGAGAATCGTAATGTTTTCAAATAATTGCATGATGAGATTGCAGAGCCAAAGTGAGATTGGAATCTCTTCTTTACTTGGAGATGGTATTTCAGCAAATCATAAAAGATAGGGGAAAAGCGAACTGCTGTTTCATCAATTAAAAGCAAGGCAGTGTGACAGCAAACTATCCTTTAGTCCACCCCAATGTGTTTCACACGGGCGTTGTGTCTCATGCTGGTTTTGATAAATACACAGTTGGGCTTAAAATCAGTTTTGTGAATATTAGATCCACAAATATAAATGAGGATGCCAGCCATTAAAAAAGGTTAATAATGTTAGATTAATTTTGTTTTTGAAATCAGCTTGTAAACAAAATTTGCACTGATTTACACCTGACCTATTAGCAGTGCTCCTATATAACATATTGCATCATTAGAGAAAAAAATTGTTTAAGGTCTGAATTATTACTTCCCACATATTTGTTTTCCAAACACAACATTGCACCTAAGACTAAACTGTATAATAATATTTGAAATAATGTGGCACCTTTGCAGCATTTATTTTTCCCTAGCACTGTGTTAAGCATATATGTTCATTTCACAAGACTGTTTGTGTTTGTTGTCATCTGTCAGTTCTGGGTATCCTATCTTCCTCTTTTTTTTTTTTTTTTTTCCTAGAAAAATGAACTCATTAGTTTAAAACTCCCAAATGCCACATTCAGCTCAAACAGCGAAGATGATAACCTGTAAAAAAAGAGAGGAGAAAAGAGAGAAGTAGTCTGGCAGGTTTTCTGCAAGTGGACGCTGTAATAAAAATGCCCCCTACTTTGTTGGGATGGTGTTTGTAGGGCTGCTGCCATATGTTACTTTCCTTTTTAGCTGGGATTATGCCATCATTATTGCTGATAAAAGCTGTTTACTGCCTTGGCAAAGGAGTGATGCTTGGCGCAGTTTGGAAGCCGCCATTCAGTTTACAGAAAAGTGCATTTAGTGCCAGATGCTAGGATCCAGGGGCTTTGTTATCTTTTCCCATTATTGGGATCATCCATTGTCTGGTTTTTTCTCCTTTTAACTTAACACTGGCTTTTTTGTTTGTATTTTAAATTCACTTTAGTTCAGGCAGGTGACATGGCAGGTTTTAGCTCGCTGTGCAGTGCCGGGCGGCACCTTTTAAAGCCGGTTGCTCGCAGGGACCGTGTCTCCACCCGGCGCGGCTGATGGAGGTGCCGGGTTTCAGTCCCTGAGCGCCCGGTGCTGGGTGCCCTGCCCTGGGGAGAGGTGCTCAGCTGCACGGGCTGGTGGCTGCTGGGGGGACCCAGGTCCCCGCTGCATCGCTGCACGGGAGCCGGCACGGGTGTTCCTTGAAACCTCGGCGCCCAGGGCCTGGCACAGTCATCGGGCTGCAACGAAGGAAGAACTGCAGAAAATGTGTAAATGAGAGAGAACATCATATTTGAGTCTGAAGGTGGCCATAATTCATATGTAAATGCTCTTAGCGTAGACTAACAGAGCTGTTGGACGGGCGGCAGCTCCATTTGTGCCAGGTTTTCCATTAAAACCGGTTATCTTCTCCATGGCGAAGAGCATAGCTGGTCTGAACCTTACTGAAAGCTGAGGGAAAAGAGCAGACAGCCGGCAGCGCTGGGGCGCCGGCCGTGCCGCCGGGCAGTGCCTGCTCTGCGGCCAAGGCTTGGGCACAACCCGGTGCTGCCCCCGTGGCCCCACGAGCCCCCCCGACACCAGCCCAGGCTCCCTCCCGGCTCCCTGCAGGGCTTTTCCCCAGCCCTGGCAATTTTGCTGTGCCCGCCTGGCGCTCCCTCACGAGTGCCCCGGCACGTCCGGCGGAGCGGGGCACGCGCCGGCGGCTCACGGGCCCTTCCCCGGCACTTCGGGAGCTGCACCAGCCTCTCGCCGCTTGGCTTCTCCTCCACTGAGCTCCTCGTCCTCCCTGGCTCGGTGCTGCCTTTTGTGCACCGGCCCCATCGCTGCCCACCGCAGCTCCCAGCCCCGAAATGTGGCGATCCCCCGGCTGACCGTCATCTGCCTCGGAAGGCCGGCTGCTGCTGGAGCGGAGCGCGGGGCCCACGTGGCGAAGCGTGCCGAGGCCGCGCAAAGGTCCAGCGTCGTGTGGGGAGAGGGTGAGCGGCGGCCCCCCCCAGCCTTGGCTGGGTCACCCTCTTCCAGTAGCTCCAGGAGCCCTTTGGTGGCCGCGTGCGGCCGGCAACGGAGTCGTCACCGCCTGCGGCGCCGCGGGACGCCACACACCTCGGATCCGCACCTCCGTGCCCTGCGCCTCTCCACACCTCACGCCAGCCCCTTGCGGCAACGCCAGTGACTTGGGTAAAATATCGCCCGATGAGGTTTTTCTCTGTTTTTTTGCTGGGAGGAAGAGCAGTCACGGCCCGCGCGCATCTGTCGGTGGCACAACGGAGAGCCCGGTACGCGGCACGCAACCCAGCGAGCGCCTCAGCGCTGCTGGCCGGAGCTGCCACTTCCCCGTGCCTTCCCCCTTTTGTTTTTAATGGTCCATCTTCGAAGTTCCACTCAGTAGGTCGGGCTGGATGCATTTGTAAGTCTTATCCTTGCTAGAGACGTGGACTCGCTGCTCCCAAACAGATTTTCCAGGGCCCACAGCCCTTCGGTTGTGTTTGGGGCCCCCTCAGGCACCCCGGGGCGCAGGTCCCGGGTGCTCCAGCGAGCCCCCCGCACCGTGCCAGCTGCCCCGTGCCAGCTGCCCCGTGCCTGCTGCCCTGTGCCGGCTGCCCCGTGCCGCACCACGGCTCCGGCAGCGCGGCCCCTCTGCGCCGGCACCTGCGCTGGGCGAGCCAGCAAAGGCACGGTGCAGCGCGGAGACATGGGGCTCCTTGTTCACCTCCTCTGCTCCATTATTCTTTGGGGAAGAGGCGCTGACCTTATTTCTCCTGCTAAGAGAGATGCATCTGGAACCAAATGAGGGCAGTAAAGTATAATAGAAGGCTTTACAAATGAAAGTTTTGTTTCTGCTTGTGCAATACCTTGTTTCCCCCTCATGTATCCTGGGAAATCAGGCTGATCAATAGTTCCCATTTCAGCACAACTGCAGCAAGCATTACAACTGTATAAAATTTACAACATTGTCTGCTGTAAATTTTAATTGGAAAAGCCTCATGGCTTTACCCTCTATCTTTGTGCCTTTAAATGTATTTGATTTAAAAAAAAAAATCAAACAAATTTACAACGTATAATATCATGTCATACACTTTTTATTGACAGTGTAATATAAATAGTACAAACCCACATTCCTGCTGGAAGAGAAAATGGCTGTAAAAATACCTGGGAAAAGCCGGGATTGCCAACGAGGGTGCGTTTGGGAGCAAGGAAGCACGCTGTGCCGGGTAGGTGCCACGCAGCCTCGCACTGCCAGCGGGAGCGATCCTCATACTCTCGTGGTGCACGGAGCCCGGCAGAGACGCTGCAGCCGCCGCCGCAGCCGGCACGGTGAGGAGCCGCAGCACTGCACAGGCAGGAGAAAATGTCGCTTTCAGCACAGCTTTATTTCTGTCACAGGTCAGGCTTAAAATGCTGTGTGATACAGTTATTGACTCTAATCTGGGCATAAACACAAGTCCTCAAGCACCAGCCCAATTAATAATTTGCATAATTAACACGCATATTAAATAGGGACTGGCCTTGCATCTGTATTTGCAGTGATAGGGGTAATGAGGGCTAGCGGAGCGGCGCCTCGGGCTGGCGTGAGCAGACGTGTGGCAGTAGTAATTTTTGCTTGGATTGACAACTGCTAGACAAGCAGTCCCAGCATAAAACTAAACCCCGTTTGGCAGAATTAATCGTTGACAAACTGCTCTTAAAGCTGTAACATTGTTTCTGTCAGTTGTTCGGTTTGATGTCACTGTTAGACATAATAAATCAATAGTGTCAGAATTTGGTAATGTTTATAGCTAGCAAGGTTTATTATTTCATATGACTGTCATGTACAAATAGTGGTTATCATGGCTGCCTCTAAATTATCAAAGGCAGAATATTGCCTGGAATATATTTCTTAAATTCCTTCTCCAATTAATCCTGTTGATCGTTGGCAGTGATGGGGCCCACTTGTGTTTTAGGAGGGATGGTTTTGTCTTCTGTACATTTTTTAAAGAAAAGTTTCAGCCGTTGTACATGGCAGGATTTATTGTCTCTGTCTCACAGGCTGGACAGCAGGTCTTTGCTTTATGAACCTCAGGTTTCCTGCTCGAGTTGCAGATTTTAGGCTATTGGTGAATTCCCCAGGGCAGTTTCATGAAGTCAGCATGGAAATTCCCTGAAATTTCCAGAAGAAATTCCCTGAAATGCCCAGAAATTTCCTGATCCGAGTGGCGTTGAAATCACATCCCCGTGAGAGGGGTCCAGCCCTGGAATGGGGATTTATTATCCACCAGGAGCGGAAGAGGGGCAGGGGTGAGGACGGACTCCTGCTTCCACCTGTGTGTGCAGGAGAAACACGTGCTGCGATGCGCGGGTGCCTGTGCACGTGTGGCTCTGAAGCGTGTGCTGATGGTGCAGGAGCACCGTGCGGGCTCGGGGGTGCCGGAGCAGCCGAGGTCCCCTCCTGCGTGTCATCCCATGCCGGGGTCCCGGGGAGGATGGTCCCTCGGCTCTGCCACGACCGTGTGCCATGACCGCGTGCCCTGACCGCATGCCATGCGCCGCGTACCACGCACCGCAGCTCCCTGTAGTGCCAGGGGGTGACTGTGCTCACCTTTTCCCTGCTCTCGTGGCACCGTTTCACCCCAAACGCTGGGGTTTGACCCATCACACCTCTCTGCTCATTCCAGGTCCCCTGGGACTGCCCTCCCCGTGCACCCAAAGGGAGAAGCCGGTGGGACAGGACAGTCCCTGGGCTAGTCTAAAACTGTCCCCTCACCAAGGCAGTGTGTATAAATTACAACAATAAATTACTGCAGCCCCAGGGTAAAAGAAGCATCAAGTTATGACTTTTACATGAGTATTTAGTCAGCCATTCAATAAAAAATAGGTCTTCCAGTTGCACAGTACCATTTATCAGCTACATATTTATTATTTATCGTAGCTACACATGATGCAAATGTGAATTACCTAAGCTGCTCCTCCAAGGAGCACTTGCTTTTATAGAAATGTAAACATATATAATACAGTTTGCAAAATCAGATACCAAGCTTTGAAAGGAAAAAGAAATTAGGGATGCAGATTTTATTTTTGCTTTCATTTCTATGCGATAAATTATCTGTGCTACAGCTTCCCTCTAAAGGTCATTTCCAGGATTAACTTTTCCCTAACTCCCCGCCGCTCTATGGACAGCTCTGAAGAGGGATTTGTGGGAAGGCCCAGTGCCCACTCGTGCCTGGACAGAGGAGGGAGATGGCGCGGGGTCATGGCTCTCACATCTGTGGCCAAGACGCTTCTGCAGGTGTTTGCATGTGTTCATAGCGAGGGCTGATCCTGACGGCCGCCGCAGGGCTCACGTTATCTGTGCCCGGAGCACAGCGGAGCTTGCTGGGGTCGGCCAAGGTTGGGGACCCAGTGGCTGGAGGGAGGGTGAGCGGGCTTTGCTGAGCTGACCCCGGGTGTTCCCAGCCCCAAGATCAACCCTCTCACCAGGTGACAATCATTCACAGGCAGGAAATACCTGCAGTCATTAAAATTCCTCCCACATTTATTCGAGCTCTGGTAGTCTATAAAGTGATTTCAATTCTAAAAGAGGGATTTGAAGACTTTTTTTCCCTGCTCCGCGTTTCTAGAGTTTCTGGGGTCCTACAGGGAATTTCAGGCCTTGAAGTATTTCACTTACATGAATTGCCTTTCAGTTTCAGAAGTCTTTTTGCATCTGAGACCCCCTTCCTCGCGCAGGGGGTGGAGGGGCACGGGCTAGCCAGCACGCCGCGCTGGGCGAGGAGAGCTCGCCCGACCTCCCCCTTGCTGGGACCCGGAGGTGGCATCGGGGCCGTGGCCGTGTGTGGTCGCTGGCACGGCGAAGCGCCCAGAGCAGGTGTGCAAAACTGTGCCTCGGACCGGGGTGTATTTCCCGGAGCTCAGGGGTGGCGTTTGGGAGGGAGAGCTGCCACGCGGGCCGGGCAGCATCCCCCTCAGCCCGCTGTGGGGCCTTGGCATCTCCGGCAGCATCCCGGGGTCCGGGGCACCATCTGCTCCGGCTCGCTGCAGCCCTCCAAGTCGCAGTCAGGGTTATGTGCACAAAGGTACGGCTGTGCGCCGGTCTGCCTGGGCTGTTCTCGGGGTCTCCTCGCCCCGTGAGCACCGTCCCCCCCGGCTTGGCAGCAGTGCCAGCGGTGCGGGGAGGGCTGCAGGGCAGCCTGGCTGGGGCGGCAGCCCGGCTGTGCTTTTGTTCCCTCCTGGAGGAAAGCCTCCGGCTGGCGTTACACATGGCTCTGCCGCAAGCGGGTTCTCGCCGTGGGAGGAAGGGTCCTGGTGCTGGCACGGGCGCTGCGGTGACGTTGCTTGGGGACTCGGTGGCCTGGGAGCACTCGGGCTCCTGTCGCTGCCGGTGGCACACGACAGCAGCACGTTAGCGCTGATTTGCTCCAGATGAGACACGAAGAGCCGCTCTCCCCGGGAAAAGGCCTTTTCCTGCGGGCGGCCGTCGGCTCGGTGGTTCCCGCGTTGCGGAAGGAGCCAGCCGGAGCTGCGCGACCGGCGAGGAGGCGCTGACGACCGGGTGGATTTTCTGGGGGGGAGGTCATTAGTTAACGCATCCGAGGGATGCATGGGAGAATAACAGCACATCAGTTAGGATGCTAATTCACTCGACTGGCAGCGAGCGCTGCGAAATGACAGCTTGGAGGGGTGCGGGGGAGGGTCTGAAAATGGCAGCAGATTGGTATTTTGAAAGGGGAGGGAAGTTTTATAATGATGAATAAGAAAGATGACATTTGGTGCTCACATTTAACTTGCATTGGCTGTCCGCAGGAGGGTCAGTGTGCGTAACCTCCCGTGATGAGGCCTGGGGCTGCCCAGCAGCTGACTGGGTGTATACCCTTCAGACGGGAACAAAAAGAAAGGCCCAGATAATTAGGCCAAGTTGAACTGCAGGAGGTAGCCAGCTTCTCTGCTGCCTTTTGTATATTCATGACCCAGCTTGATTGATGGAAGGACAGTGTTTGGTGACACTGTCATTTGCAAGTTGAAAGGTAGACTACAGGCTGGAGCTATGCTCAGATGTGCCTTAAAGGGTCCTACAATAAGCTCATTTGGATGCTGATGATGTTCGCATCTGCATTTCTTTGTTTCTAACTGTTTCAGGAGGACATCTGTTAATTTGTATAGATTAGCTTGGATGCTTTCATTTAAAAACATCAAATTATGTAGCAGGACTGTTTATTATAAAAGTTTCCAGGAAAGTTTAAACTGATTTGGAAGCCATGCAGGGCGTAATATTAAAAGCAGGATTAAAAAAATAATAGTAATACTTACATTCGCATTCAACCTCCCATGCCCAGGAATTAAGACTTGTATTTCTACTGCAACATTATCGAGAAGCGTTAGCAAAAGCATCTGTTGAATTATAAATTTCAGGATAAATGAGGCTTGCCAAATTTCATATCTGCTCAGGAGAAGAGGGCCTCCTTCACTGGACAGTGAAAGCCTTTACATATGAAGAGGGGGGAGGAAAGTGAAATGTAATTAATTCAAGAGGGAAAATGCTTTTACTGTGTAATATTTAGTCACATATTTCAAGAATAATAGCACTTCTGTCAGAGAAGTTACATTTTTTACAGGTATTGCTTTCAGAGAGATAGCGGGATGTGAGTTGGGAGGAGGTTTCACGTCTCAGGTCTGGTTGCCCTCGGTGTAGCAGCTGTTGGTTGGCACACCAGAAGTGTCCTCCTCCGGCTCTGTGCACGCCTGGATGGGGCACCCCTAGCGGGTCCCTTCCCGATGGAGCGCGCAGCCGTGTCCCAGACCCAGCAGAGCTGGGAAGGCAGCGGGAACGGCTCCGGCTAACCCCAGCTTCAGTCCAGCGCTCGGCCTTTTGCAGTGACCTTTCCTCATACGCCCCTTCCCTGGGACCTGCCTGCGGCTGCTGCGGCCATAAAACCTGGTCGCATTCCAGGTACTTTCAGCAACATTAATTCATGGCTGAGCAGGCTCTACTCTTGCACTTCTGCTTGGTGCCGGGCATCTACCTTCCAAGGAAGCCTTCGCCATCCCAGCCCACGAGGCCCAGAACCGTGGGAACTGGGGTCAGGAGACCACCCCGGGCTGGGGCAGACCCCCTGGGGGGGCACTCGCCTGCCCACTCCTCCTCATGCCCCCGAGCCATGGTGCACAGCACTGGCTCAGCACTGGTCTACTAAGGCATCTTCCTCAACTGCGCTTGGAAATTTATGCCTGTGAGTCCCATCTTTGTATTTACTCCAATTAACACATAAACCCTAATTACCCAGATCAAGGGAGCTGGGAGTCCATAAATGGAGAGCGGCATGGCAGAGCTTGGCAGCTGCCTGAGCACCAAGGTGGCCAAAGATGGGGAAATATCAATTTAGGGGACACCAGCAGTGAGCAGACCTGTGGGACCAGGGCTGCAGGCAGGCCCAGGTGTCAGGGACGGCCCAGGACCCGCTTGTGCTTTTGAGAGGTCCAGGCACGGGCTGGGGGAGAGTTTGGGACCAGCCATCACCCCTCCCGAGCCCTGCACATGGATGCGTGCCGTGCCCCGGCACACATCTCCACCAGACGGTAATGCCCGTCACCCCCAGACTGATGGGCACCCGCAGGGGCAGAGGGCACCTTCCCTGCTCCATGCCCCGCGGTGCTGCGTCCTGGCACGCTCCAGGATCCTGGCAGTCATCCCAACGCCGCGTGCTTGTCCTCCTGTCAAGAGTTATAGGATGGAGATCAACAGAGGGTTTCTAGAGCAGCCGGCGTGGCGACAGCCTCCAGGAGCCGTGCTATGGGGAGAGGGCAGCCCCGGGCAGAGGTCTGCCAGGCACGTGGGTGGGCACCCAGGCACGGTGCACCAGCCACCCACCGGAGCCCAGCAGGATGCTCGGGGCTGGCACGGTCCATGGGGAGCAGGACCGGGTGCAGGGAGTGGGCCGCAGCCTGCACGCAGTGGCTGGGGAGTGCAGCATGCTGATGCAGGGTGTTATGATGGCAGCATATGCTGGCTATTAGTGTGCCTTTTATTTAATTTTTTTTTTTTAATACAGTTTACATTGCTAGTGGCGGTGCAGGCTTAATTGCTACCTTGCCTGAACGCAGCTGAGTTTTGTAGTTACTCAAGCAGGAGGTTTTTAAAACTGTGAAATAGTTTCCCTTCCTGCATGCCCCCAGATCAGGTAGAAAATGGGGAAAGAACTGCTAAATGATGTATTTAGAAAAAGCTGTTCTACAAGAGTATTTGAAACATTACAGATCTGCCAGAAGGTCCATTAACATAAATGTTTAACTCAGACACACACAAACTTATGTACCGAAATGAAAATGTTTCATGCATTAATTTGCTGCAGAAGGTACTAACATAACAATTAGAACAACATTCTGCCTGCTTATACTTAAATTTCCTGGGGCAGTGTTTCGATGGTAATGCATAGCATTGATATAGGATCTCCTTGACTCTCTGCGCAGCACACCACAGCACTGCAGTTCATTTTGTTAAATCAAATTCTTATGGTTTTAAACCTGGCGTCGAAGGAACTCTGAGAGATTGACAGTAATGCAGAGTTTTGGGAAAGGGGGTGCTGGCTTGGGTGCCCTCTCCGGTTGCTGTATGCGAATCGGTCAACGCCACGTGCCCACGCTCCCGATGTCCCACGCTGTGTTGGTACACTAACAAAGAAACCTGCCTCTTCCTTTAGCCTGCTTTAAAAGTGGATGGCAAAGACAGTTAAAATAGAGCAGAGGACCCATCGAGTCAGCTAGCGTAATGCTGGTCTCACTTCATTAGTGCTCCCGGTTTGGTTCTGTCACATCCGTCGTTTTTGCTGGGCTCAGTGTTTTTTCCCGGCCCTGCCTTGCAGGATGGTCTACCCTCTCAGAGGGTATTTGAGTGCCGAGTACTCTCAGCATGCAAACACTGGCTTCGCTAGCTGGGAATATGGAAACACCGGGGGTTTCCATCCCAGTCCCGCAGCTGATGTGGAGCTGGGTTTTGTTGTTGGCATGCTGATCCCGTCACATGGTGCTGCGCTGCAAACCTCCGACAGCCGCGGCGCGGGGTGGGGGAGCAGCAACTGCAAACATTCCTCCTCCAAGCAAATGCTTGTCCTAAACTGAGCACCGTAGAATAAAAATGGAAACATAAAAATAGCAGTTGGAAAGATAAAACAGCATTTATAGTACTAATAAAACCGTTGTGGCTTCCACAGGAAAACATGCTTTGTAACCTAATGCTTACCTGGAAAGACTGTCGAGTTTCTGAGAGTTATAGCTGTTTTTGTAAGAGAAGCACAGAGATTTGCTTCAGGGCTGAGTGATAGATTCTCCTGCCTGGAGCATCCCAGTGTGTTTATACATGGCTTGTATGGCAGCTTTCATAAGACATTTACCCCATGATTTGCGATGAGCTTATGTGTGAATAATTAATGGCAATTAATCCTTAATTACAGTAATTAGGCAAGTCACAGGAAATTAAGCTGCAGCTGGAGAAGACCATGCCTGGGAAGAGAGGATTGGGGGCTGTGTGAATGTGCCATTCACTGACAACATTACGAGGATGAGCAGTATTCAGCAGCTTTGGCATTTCTATTGGCAGCCTTGGGTAGGACAAGAACGCTCAACATTAGCAGCAATCTATAGTTGTCTACAAGAGTTTTTAGTTCAAGTGCCAAAATGTTATGTTGCATATGGTGATTATCTAAGTTTATTGGTTGCCATAATTCAAATGGGTGTAATTGTTTTTGGCTTGATAGTGACATTAGAAACTGAAGCTTTTATGTGTTCGTAGGTTCTGCTGGCATCAGCCATGGTTCAACTTCTAGAAACAATTCATCCAGGTTTGCAATTATGAAAACGGATACTACAAGTGGCTTGAAATTAACGGAGAAATTTTCAATGATTAAAAAAAAGACAACAGCAAAACTGGCAGTTTCTTAGTTGAGCAGCTAATTGCTTTATTATTAGCTGTCTTTCCCATTAAAACGAGGTTTGCACAAGGTACAGTGTGTGCAGTCTGCTGTCTGGTTTGGGGAGTGGGACCAAGCGGGAGAAAAATGGAAGTGCTGGCAGGCAAGAGTTTGCAGGCAGAAAAGCCCCATCTGAGAAGATCTCATGTGCTAATCCCGAGCTACGCCATTGTACTTGAAAGCAGATCTACGCTAGAAGCCTTTTGCCCTGGGCAACCCACGAGGCTGTTTTGCAGCTCAAGAGCAGCAGCCTTCCCCATCATTAATGTGCAAAGTTTTTAAACCTCATGATTAAACATGTTCCAGTAATTTACTAGGTTTCCAAGTGGCGATGTTTGTGCCAGCAACAATCTGGGGCAGAGACATGGAGGGAAGCACACATTAGTATCAATGAAACCTACAAAAAGCAATCAGTAATTTATGAGCTTGTGGAAAAATGCCCACATGTTCTCATCAAATTATAGGGTTCCTATAATTTACTCAGTGACTACAAGGTGCACGCTCCCAAACCTGCTGTGGTGTGTTAACTGAACCTCTGATTAGATTTAATCCAAACAACTAATCTGTTAAAGGGTCCTGAATAAATAGGCGATATGGCCAGGCCAGGGTATTATTTCAGACTAAGACGACAACTGATGAGGAGGTCAGCCAATTACACACTAAAAATGTACAGTAATCTGCTGCAGGTCAGGTACGTTTACAACGACCCAGCCTCAATACTGCATGTATGCCTTCGGGTGTCTTGCGCAGTGCGAGTATCTAGCAGGGAAGGCAGGAGGAAGATCTCTTAACGTTTTAGAAATAAAAACCCTGTAGCCAGATGTTTGTGAGATCTGTACTTGCTTGTAATATGGAAACGTGTAAAAACTTCAGCTCCTTGCATGTGGAATCTAGATCAATTTTTAATTTACTTGTACGCATGGATGACTCATTTGAAAAAGAAAATTGTGGCACCAAAAAAAAGACATTTCAGTGTGCATAGGTTGCTGCATTTATCTGTTTCTCATGCACTCCGGACTGGAAATAAGTCACAGTATCTTAATAATGGTCTTGATTTTATAAATGATTTTTCCCCTTGAAATAAGCAATCCATTCATTTTAATATGTAGAATTGGTTTGCTAGCAGGGCGACAGTTTAAAAAGACTTCCAACTGTGACACAAGTGCAACCATATTGCTTCCTATTACTCGCTAAGGTAGTTGTTTAGAAGAGAGAATGTTCTCCCTGGAAATGTTTAAAGTGCTGTAATTTTATTTAGGATAATGAGGATTTATAACAGTTTTACCATATGAAAACCTGCCTTTAGACAGAGCGAAATAGGCGGTTGCGGTTATTGAGTGTGCTAACGGTGGGGTTTTGTGCGTGGCAAGGCGAGGGGAGGTGTTTGTGTCTGGTCGTGCAGCGTATCCGTCACCGGGCCCAGAACATTCCCCACCGCCGCGTGGGATAATTCATCACGAACATGTATGGATTTCTCTGCTTTAATCACTCTAGATGTTAATTAAAATCCTGTTTTATAGAATATTTTAATTTTGAGATTTGCCCAGCTGTACAGCCGTAGCTATGTTGTCACGATAGAGCCGTCTAATAACAAATAGCTGAATTTAAGCCTAGATGGGAATTCGGGGGAAATTCCAGCCTGGTGGAAGTCACGGGGAGTTTGGCCGCTGGTTCAAGGGGGATCGGGACTTCAGCACCATGTGCTGCTTCTCTGCTTTGCTGTAAGGTTGTCTACGTTTATTTTTGTTGTTAGGCCTTTAAAAATTTTTACCTCATTAAAAATGCTTTCTTTTTATTACTACTATTGCTTCCCATGCAGTATCGGCCGAGCTGAGCTGGTATCAGGGTACTGGCTTAACAGTACATTTAATGCCCTGTTTATAAATATAAAGGAGAAGGAATTGAACTGTTACAGATTTTATCAGGTTTTATCTCCTCACTGAAAATCTTAGCTCTCAAAACATTTCTAATTTCCCTTATTTGAAGGCTCAAACAGTTTCAAATTACTGCCCGTGGATTGTTCTTGACATCGAGAATGGTAAATTTGAGCTGTGGAAACGCTGGAATGTGTGGTGTGTGCTTTTCCTGAACAAGGGAATTCAACGGGTAAATTACAGTCATTTACTTGGAGTGTAATTTACTGAGAGCCTTTAGGCAAATGCAGGAGAAAGGACAGCAGAACAGAAAAAATAGCTAAAACAGGGGGCTCCCCCTCCCTATTCACATGAAATACAATCTATATTCACGTGACAAGGATAATAAAAACTTTCTTATTTAAAATACATATAATTCTTATTATTTTTTCAATTCATAAGGCAGGCATTTGTAAGTATGACTGATTTATGTGAAGATAAGATTTTAAATCTTGCTAAATTATCCACATATCTTCTTAGCATTGTATATTTTGCATATATCACTATCTGCATGCAATCATCCCATATTTGAAACTGATAAAACTGTTAATTTTATGCCTAATAACAGATCAAGTATCTGAAACTGTCATCGAGCTAAATGGAAATTGCTGTTTTCATCCTATGGAAATATTCAATATTTAATCAATTTTTTAAAAATAAAAATGTTTATCTAATGGAATCTGCAATGAAGGTATGCACTTGAATTTTTATTTGAAATTAGAGCATAAAAATAAATACCAGCATGTTTTTTCTTCGTTGAAATGGTAGAAATATGGTAAAGAAGCAGCCAACGTTTTGTAATCTGTAAGTACGTGCACATGTAGAATAATTCTCAGGAAGTATTCTGACCAAGGCTTTCCACACAAAGCAGTGTGCATTGTAGTAATTGCTAAGCAAACAGAAGGCAGTGTTGTAAAGTGGTTTTGTATAGCATATTGTAATTTGACACTTAAGTTGTGCCCTGCATTACCCTGTGTCATAATTGATGGCTAAAGAAAAGCACATGCTATGCTAATCCTTTGTTAGAATAGCTTGTTAAATTGTGGTTGCCAATTTAAAATAAACTATGGAATGCTTGTCTATATTTTAAGGTTTGTAGTCTACAGTTTTAAACAGTCATTTTAAAGCTGTTTTTCAACTTTATGTTGCATGCACACTATTCTGCCTTTGCACACAAGGTCAGCATGTTCGCTAGTTTAATAGCAGACCATCAAGAACAAAATCAATGAGCTGCATGTTTCACACTAGTATCACAAGGGATTTTCCCATTTATAGCACATTTGTGTACTGATCCCGAGTTTAAAATGACAATATTGATGCCTTATTAGAGCTGTGCCAAAATGGACATTGTACCATTGATGCTAAAAGTTGTATGAACTTGCTCTTTTCCCAGACCCGTGTTCTACTTTTTGTCTAGCTTAACAAATATAAATAAGCCCAGACAACCTCCCTGCACTGCAGTGCAGAGAGGGGCTAAGCTCCCAGGTTGCATGTTTGCAATAGGTGGAATTTCTTGACTGCAGATTTCAAATCAAGATCTTTCGTAGTTGGTGCGAGGAGGATTATGAGTCTGCGCCTAAATAATCATCTGCGTGCTGATTACTGAAAATAAAGTGGCATTATTGCTTATGGATGAGATAAGGCAGCTCTGCCCTGGGAAGACGCAAGTGCAAGTTCTGTGGGAATTTTATGAGTCCTGGTGCGGTGTAATCAGCCGCCACCAGCTCTAATGGAAGGATAGCTCCCCGATCTGCGGGGGAATATATCCTGTGCCACGGAGAGGAAATGTTACTTCTGCAGAAGAAAATGATTTAATGTTGGTAGAAGGGTTATTCATTTATAAGGGATTAAAAATGACTTCAATATAATACCTTTAATTTGTAATAATGGTCTGCGGGGCTGTTTCCTGTCTAAAATAAACCGTTTGACTGGCATGTTCATTTTGATCCATTCGGTTGTATGGTATATTAGAGGGGATAAAGGTATTCTTTTCAGTTATTGTATATTCAATTAAACTGGGGAGGGCCTGCAGTTGGTGTGGTCCTCAGTCACCGGGTAGCAGGGAGGTGTAAGGCTATCCCCTGGCCCACGCCTGACCCTGGGGAAGCCGGATTCCTCGCCTGCCTGGGGAATCGAGTCACAGCCCTGCCGCCACTCGGCTGCCCGGCACGGCTCAGGCACACGGAGCGCGGCTGCTTTTTTTAATTGCGTTAATGGGAGTAAAGCAAGTAAAAGTCGAAGCCTGGGGTGTGCAGAATGCTTTTGGCTTTGAGGGACTGCAAAAAAGGAAAAAAAAAAGAACGAAGGAAACCCTTGCAGCTGAGCTCTGTACATAATTAGCTGTGTCACTTTCTGAAGAGCAAGCGCCGTGTGGCTGGAGGTGGGTGACACTTTGTGCAGCCTGGACCCCAGTGGCTGCAATCGCGGGGCTCGCCCTCCAGCCCTGGCATCCGACTCCTGGAGCCCAGAGCTTCCTCTCACACAAATCTCCTTCGCAAGGCCCCTTTGGGGTGGCTGCACTCATTTTGGGCACTAATCCTGGACAAAGAGGGATGGTGGCTGTGCTGCACGCAGTCTAAAGGCACGCGGGTGACAAAACGCGCTCACTCGCACTTGAGCTGCCCACAGATCAGTCGCGTGTCCTCTGGCTGGGCTTGATGCGGCTGTTCACTGGGAAGTAAACAAGCACAGAACCAGCTCACTCTGATTCAGCAGATGGGGTGTCACCGGTTTTTGGGATTTAATAACAGGTTTTGCTATGTTGGGTACTGGTTTTGTTGAAGTTTCAGGTTTTGGGATCACCATAAAATCTCAGCTTCCTAGTCAAAAAGGACTTGGCTTCCAGTCTTTACGGACATGCTGAAGAGGTGGCACAGAGTCTCCAACCCAGGAGGGCAGATAAACAGAGTCCATATTTATTACTGCTAAAATTCTCATGCTTTTTAAATTAGCACCAATGGGGGGAGAAGGAGAGAGGAATCTGACGCAGATTTTTGTGAACCATAATATTAGCAGCTTGGTAAAGGGCAGCATTCTCAGAAGATCGGACCAGTGCTGGTGTGCCTGGAAGCACTAGGCGATAAAAAAAGAGTATGCAAAAATGCTCAAGTTCTGAAAAAAACCCATACAAAGAGGTGTCTTTCAGTGTAACTAAAGAATAAACAGCAAAGCAAAATAAACATATAGTGCTTGCAAATTTACTTTTGTTACAGATCAAAAATACAAGACAGAGCACTGTCTGGTAGTAAAATACAAGCAGAATTAATCTGAATAAACATTTCCAGCATGGCTGTTCTGGAAAAAAGGCATGCTCTCCTTACGATGTTTGGTATAAAGTACTGATAATATAGCTGAATCCTGCTCTCCTGCTTTAATTCTTATGTATTTAGTGCAGAACTGCTGTCTGGTTTACTAGGAAAGAAGAAAAAAAAACCTAACAGAGCCAATTTTGATTGGAACAGGCAGGATTAAAATGCAGGATTATCCCTGCAAAGGGCTATATTGGGTATGCGGCTCACTGACCTTTTTGAGGAGCAAGCGTGTGTGGAGTTGTGCTAGAATAAATCCTAATGCCCGTGAACTTCCCGTGAGCTGGCAAACACGCACACAAAGGGTGTCCTGGGCAGTGCTCGTGGTTACCTGTGATCAGTACCGGCGTTCATGTGAGCGTGTCTGTGTGCGTGTGCGCGCGCGTGTACATTTAATTCCAGTTCTCAGCCCAAACGGTGTCTTTGTATGAATATGTGCTTGGAAATAATGTTCCTATAGGTTCTGGTGATATAAATAATGTATGTGGAGAAGCTCATAAATGTAAGCTCGAATTTTCCTCAGTAGTTTTTGTTCTCAATCACCTTGATGAAACAATCTTGAAGGCGCTCTCCTTTCCGTGGCATTTGGAATGAGTCCCTGACAGGCTGATTTTCCACCCCTGTTGTGATGCTGCTTTCTCTAGTTAATATTCCTCTGTAAGTGTCGTACCAAAGTAAACCAAAGGAGCCCAGCTCATGACACTAAGGCTGCATTTGCATTAATTATGCAGTCAGGGCTGGTGAGAAAATGCTGTCACAGAGAGAGAGGCAGTAAATGAGAACCCTCCGAGTGCGCCTGAATGAAGAGCATTAAGTTCATTTACATGGGAGCAGGACGAGCCGCTCAGGCTGGGGAGAGGGAACAATGGCATTTCTCTTGTCGGCTCGCCCGCCGTTATTGTTCTGCAGCTTAATGACTTAAAGGCAGAGTGGTTGCGCTGACAAAAAGACAGCCACGATCCCTTTGGTATTAATAACGGCGATAATAATTAATAATATCCCACTAATCGGGAAGCACATGCCGGCCCCGAAGTTGGCAGGGCCCTGCCCGGCGGGAAGGCCGTGGCCCAGCGCAGCGTGAGGCGTCGCGGGCCGCCATGGGCCCCTCACGCACCTCTTGTGCCCTGCAAATGTCAGCCGGTGCCGCCCCTTAGGACCCTCCCGTGGCTGCCAGGCCGGGGGGCAGGCGGGAGAGGAGGGGGCTGCGGGGCCACAGGGCCGCGGGGCCGGGGCGTGCGTGGGGCGGATGGCGTGGGCGGCATGGCGGCCACCCGGAGGGCCCGGCCAGGCCCTGCGTGGGCAGCCGCTGTGGGGCTGCTAGGCCAGGCCCCAGCAGCCAAGAGCAGGAATCTTTTCATTGGTTTATTTTCCAGCGATTTTTCATGTGTTCCCAGCATCCAAGGCTCCGGTTCTGTAGCAAAATTGCTCCTCTTGGTGCCAGGACAAATGGTTGAAAATGGCTCATTTCACCTCAGGAATTTTGCCCTGTCCGCTGCCAAGAACGGGGGTCCCCGCTGATGGGGTAACGCAATAGGTCTCCCCCATCGCCGGCCCACATCCCAAACCCACGTTAACACACCGGAGACTCCTTTGGCTGACACCACAAATAGGGGATGTGAAACTGTATATGAAAATATTTACTGGCTATTGTACCGAGTGAACTTCACGTGAAAATATGAGTGTAGAAAGCCAGAGCGCCTGGATGGTTTGGTGCGTATTGAAGTACTCCCCCCCAGTCTCAGGATCATCAGCTGTGAACTGCAGTACGTGCATGTTTAAATCAGGGCCACCCTGCTCTCCCACTACCCGTTGCGCCCCCTTCTCCCTCCCGCACTTGTGGGTGTTTCTATGTACGAAACACTGTTGTATCAGAGCTGTGCTGACAATGATGTCTGCCCTGTACTGAATCCCGATGACACCTCTGATTTCACCGTATTCGCTTTACAGCAATCAAAGACTTCTCCAGGTTCTTCTTCTGCCGACTGTGTGCGTGTGTGCATCCTGTACATTATGGAACGAAAGCAAAATTTGTGACCCATACGCTTATGGAGATACAGATACGGAAGGTGTTATATGTGGTCACCATGGAGAAATATTAATACATATGTGAAAAATTAAAGGTGTGCTCCTTGATCCTTTTATACATAAAGATTCATCTCCTAATATTATATTACGATACAATGGTTTGGGACTTTTTTTTCATCAAAATGTGGCGGTTTCTTTTAAAGTTCAAAACTTGTTGTCATCTCTATCTTCAAGACTTCCAGACACTTTAAACTACAGTTTAAATTTAAAGTGACTTTTTTTATTCATATGCTGACATAATTTCCCTTGGAATGATTTATATTTCAATAATAGCTTAAACTATGTTTTGCATTCTACACTTTGATGTCATGCAGGAGGTGTCATCACAAGATAAACTTTCACATCTGAGAGTCAATAAATTGTGCTTAAGTAGTCTAATGAAAATATTGTAAATGACTATATAGAGTTATATACAGTACAGATATGCAGTACAGATACACATATATATTTAACAAAGGACTGTGTTTGATCATACGGTGTCATTAGCTTTGACACCATTGCATGCTACCAGTTTACAGTGATATGAATCCTATAATACTATATCATGCTTTTATCCACTAAATAAAAACCTGCCCTATGTTTTATTACAAAGTAGGTGGCCTGGAGGAAAAATATATGTATTCTTTCCTTTTGGAATAAAATATGCATTTGGGCTTCTCATTTCATCTCCAATCTGTGTTATTCCTTAAAAATGCAGAACTGCCTGAAGTCCTCTTTAATATTTAATTCAACAACTTTTTAATCTGTCATTATGCTGTGATGAAGTAAGCATCAAGTGTCGCTGAAAAAGATTAAATTATACTTGGAAATAGGAATTGAAATGATTTAGGGTTGGAGGCTGAATATTTGCTTTGCACAAGTAATAATAGTAGGAGCTTGGGTGAAGCACGGGTTTGGATCTGGCTCTAATGCCTCTGCCGATCCTCTCTCCCTGGTGGCTGCCCCTTGATTTACTCTGGCACTGCCAAGCTTTATTTGATTTAAATGGAGGTAGGAAGTGGAAATTCCACACTACAATACATTAATTACTCTCTGCTACTCCTTACACTGATTTTCTTTTTCTCTGTAAACATCATAAACTCTGATGCAGGCAACCCAACGGATAGCCGCTCTGAGCTACCCTATAATTTCTTGTTAACAAGCTTATCTTAAAATGGAAAAGCAGGAATAATTAATATCTACCTCTGGAAGAATGGATGATGCGAAACAGTGGAACACTTGTTCCTGTCCATTCATGAGGGATGCCCCCATGTAATGAGGGGACTTGTGCCAACATCATCCAATTGCTTAACTTTCACAGTGGCTTTCACTCTCTCTTTTCTTTCTGAAGTAGCCTTTGAATTTCTCTGCCGGGTTCTGGAGAGAACAGGAAGAGCAATATCACGTTGCAACTGTGGGGCCTTGAGAGACCCAGATGCAAAATCTGCTTTATGTGAAGTCAAACCAGCAGTGCTTGTGGCCCCACTTTGGCCGCGATCTGTGCATGACAGAAGCCATGCGCGCGCTTTGGCACTGCCGGGCGTAACTCCTTTCTCTTAGGGACCGCTCTGCCCCGAATGGGGGGTGTTGAGGGGGTGAGGCATGGAGGGAGGGGAAAGGAGATCCGTGGTGCCCCCAGCCAGGGCACCTTGCGAGGCTGGACATCTCAACACCCTCCCACGTGGCAGCTATTTCCCATCATACATAATAAAGATAATTTTGGAGTTGTGGTGAGTTTTCCAAGGAAGAGTATCTTTGCAGCTTTAACAGCACCACTGCCTGACAGAAGAAAAGCTATCTCAAAGCACAGCTTTCTCTGAGGTGTGAGAGAGAAGAGCCAGATTGTAGGAATATTATGGAAATTCCTTTAATGGCTACCTGTATTACAGGAAAGTTGTGTCTCCCCTACTGCAAGATTTTGTCCAGAGTTTGATCTACCCTGCCGTCCAGTGTGAGAAGTGGGACCCCATTGTTGATAATTCAGGCAAAACCACTCTTTCTTATATAGCGTGTTGTAAAACGGAATCCATTCCCTCATATCCAATGCATTATTTATAATTATTCTCCCTTCTTTGTAGAAATGTGAGTATCTGTATAAATAATTGATCGCAATTATTAATTGGGGAACATGCAGTATTTTTGTACAACTCGTGTCATCTTGTGGTAGTTCCGAGCGCACCAGCAGCTCCGCATCTCGGGCGCGGGGTTTCGGTCCCATTCTCCTGTGGCAGACGCTCTTTCCCCGAGCCCAGGAGGGCTATCCTCCGGGTTGTGGGGGCCCTGCCAGCTCGCGCACCCCCAGAAGAGCGCTCCCATCCAGGGGGGCACGGCTGGCTGCCGTGCTGCTGTGAGCGCTCTCCGCTGCGTGCCGGGCCCCCTGGGCCCGCTGGCTGGGGAGGGCTGGCAGCGGGGGACGTGCCCGCTGCCCCCCCGGAGGCTGTAGGTGCCTGCGAGTGCTGCTCTGGTCTTGTGCAAAGGTGGATTTTGTCTGACAGGGACAGAACTTTTTTCTAGTCTAGAAAGATGTATAACGTACTGTCAGAGAACAAGCCTGATCTGTGCTGCTGTAGAGCTGAGCACCTTTTAACCTCTTCAGACTGTAAATTCTGAGCAGTTGATATTTGAGTGTAATTCCTCTCGAACTGGCATTATTATTTGATTGCAATGAATTACCTTTTTAAAAAAAATCATAAGTATAAATTCACTTGACTGATCCTGCAAATTATTTATGATGTAGTGTTTTGGTCTAGGATAACCTTTTAAAATAAATCAGTTTTTCAATAATAGTTCAATGTTTGCCCACCTAATGGTGTTCCCATTAAGATCTGCATTTGTCACCAACCTGCCTTTTCAGCTTGTGCAGGAGACAAGTTACCGCCCCTAAACCCACTATGCTTGTAGGGTAAAGTAAATGCATGTCTTTGTAGGAGAATAAATAAAAAGAGCAAGCTGAGTCAATAAGCGGGTTCAATTCATGCCTCTAGCAATGGCGGACAGCTCATTTTGTAGATGTGGGTGTTTTGTTTACATTTATAATGCAGCTTTATTTAATGCTGACAGATATAGCTTGTGGCAAATGATAGTCAGAATGTATGAGCAGTCATAATGCTTCTGTCTTCTTATAGTGTGCTGCTGAAAATAAGCAGTTCACCTCTGTTTTTATTGAGGAAAGGATATGAGACAGCTATAGCTTCGTGAGGCTATTTATTGAGTTGTTTTACTAGCTGTGAACATGCCGCTTTATAGCAGTTGTGAAAATGGACTTTGCTAGTGTGTGGGAAAGGAAATAACATTGCAGTATACAAGGGTAGTAAAAAAACCCTCTATAAATAATTTTTCAGACTGAAGAATATTCTCATTTAAACAGCTAGAGAGTCTGGTGATTTTTGCCAGATGCCAGCTTTTCCTGCGATGGTGTTGGGTTACAATTGCTCTATCAAATGCTATTAATATTTTAATGTAAAAAAATAAATAAATTGGGTAAGCCCTTTCAAGACGAGGTTTTCAGAAGCTTTGTAGGGAAAGTTTTGTGTTGTTGCTGAGTTCTGTATATTTACAAACCTATCAATATTTAATAGCGTGGTGTGATCTTTAGATCCTCAGGTCTGGAAAGAAAGAGTCTGCCTTGTTTGGCAAAGCTTGCAAAATGCAGGTTTAATTTGGGCTTGACGTGACTTTATGCTTTATGTTGATGCGCAGGCCATGCGTGGCTTCCGCGTGATGAATGCTCACATGCGGGATGATGTAAGCGAGCTGTCTGTGTGCTCTATTTATACTGCAAGGAACTGAGGACGTGGCTCAGAATTCGGGTGACTCTTTGCGAATAGGGTTTATCCCCAGGAATCCGAGGGCAGGCTTTGGTGAGGCAAGCTGCGTTTCTGTTGCCAGGGCTCTCGCTCCGTGTCGCCCAGCGCAGCCTGGGGGAGCTGGGGAGGCTAGCCAGGGAATTTGCCTCCTTCCACCCCAGCTTTCCCCGGCACTGCTAGCCGATCTGCTGCAATGAGTGAGCTCCGGCACCAGCAGCTGGCGTGCAAGCCGGGGCCGCGGTTCACGCCTTTCCTCTCTCAGCCCCAGGGTCCCAAGGCAGTGGGGTCTCTTGGGAGTAATGCCGTTTGTGCGTTTGCGGGATGAGCCCCGATAGCGTCTGCCTTTACCTGATGCTGTTGGTAACCGGCCATTTACTGCTGCTACATGTTACTTAGCTTGTGGTATTTTGAATCTTAAATATGTAAAATGTGGCATTAAGGATTAGGCAGGATTTGAGGAGTTCACTGCCTTTTCTATTTTTATTCACGTGTTCAGCAGCAGCACCGAGGGGCACAAATCATTTTCATGTATGCAAAAATAATTTCGAAAATGGTATTAGTCTCAGCAGGTGAGGCCTTTTGTTTCTTCCATGTTTATGTACAAATTCCTAGGGAACACTAAATATTAAATTGAAATAACCCTCCCTTATTACTACACAGCCGTGGATTCAATTTAATTCTCTTCAGATAAGGTTTTTCTGGACACATATTTGCAATTGCTTGTCCTGTAAATACAGTTCAGACTACAGCCAGTGGCTTGTTCCTACCTGCCTTATCTGCAGGAAAGGCACTGTATTTCTGTGCTTTTGGATTTTTTGGATGTAGACACTTTCCTTCTCATTCTCATTATGTTTATGGATTACAAGAGTGCTGTAAGATGTCCCCCTTCCCCCCCTTAACCGGACAGAGAAATGGGTTAATCTCTCCACAGAGCTATTCCTCTACTTCACCACCTGTTTCCAAATCCCGATTGCCAAAGGAGGAAAAATACAGAGCCCTGTCTGAGCCTGAAGACTGTGGGGATGGCGAAGCCCCAGCACCTATTGCACGCGGGGACTGAGGCTAAAAATGCTTGGTGAAAATGAGAAAGAATTTGCTATGTGTGTTTTGTTGTAGCTGGCAAACAAGGTAGCTCTTTAAATTGCATCACTACTGTTCATATTTTATAGCCATCCGGGCTTCAGACATTTGGTGCTAGTGTATAATGCCTTCTCATGGAGAGCAGAAGGACTTTTAAAACCTTTGCTCTCCTCCTCTGACAAGATACCTTGGAGATTCAGAGGTGAGACTGTAATCAGCCAAAATTTTACATTTTATTTTTGACGCTAAGGAATTAGTCTGGTTTTTATGAAAAAAAATATATGGTCTAGCTCTCCTAATAAGACTGTCTCCACTGTGTTTAAGTAATAATCATTTATTGTTTAAATACAGTAGAGGCTGTAACAAAATGCTGTCAAGAGCCATCACACTCATTAACCTGCCAGCTAATTAGCCTCCTCCTGCCTGATTGCTGACAAGTTCTTCAATCTGAACCTATCGCTGTTGTGTCAGCGCTGAAGCACCAAGCGAAGTGGAGGAGGGCTCCATTAGATGTTTGCGAACAAAGTCTGTGCATTAAAGGTTTGTTTTCTGCACTCCAACAAATGTTACAGCATTAATATTCTCAGCTATAATTAAATTGGCAACTCTTAATTATGGTAATTAGTGCATTTAACCGTTTCTTTCCCAGCGCCACTCCCAGGGATGGCTCAGGAATTCTAGACAAATGCCAAGGCGATGCCCATTGCCCTGTGGAGCTGACGTGCCTGGGGGGTCAGAGCCTCTCCTTCCCCAGGCTGCCCGCGTCCGCAGCGGAGAGCGCGGGGGAGAGGAGGAAGAAAAGCCAGGGTGCGGTGGCACCCATGACCTTATACTTAGTGTTATGGAAGCACCTGCGGAAATATAATGAGTACAAATGTCCCCATCTAAGTCGACCAAGTCATCAGACCGTGCTTTGGGTGGCTGCCGTAGGAGCAGAGCAGAGCAGATTGCCCTTTCTGCAGTCTCCCAGACTCTGTCGTCAGTCGCCCAAATTTTCTCTCTCAGAGCATTCAAGAAATGAGTTTTTCCAGTCTCAGCGGGTTGCCTTTGAACTAACGCTCACACGACAAAACCAACTTGTGAATTGCCATAAATTGCATTAGTACCCTGGTATTTGGAGTGCCTTAGCAGTAGACTGGCAGCAGGATGCACGTCTCTGGTGCCATGGAGAGTCACTTGAAGGACCTGACAGATGAAGGTACTAGTTCAGATGATCTCCAGTCTATATCCATTGCCTCGTGGGACTGTGTTCAGAGGGGAAACAGCTTGCTTTTGGTACAGGGGATGATGACTGGCTTCGCTGGTGCCTTGGGGTTGGTTGGAAATAGGTGCCGATATGTTTTCGAGGCCTTAGTTCCTAGTGCTTTTTAGCCAAGACTCCTCAGGACTTTGTAGAGTGACCTGAGTACCACAGTCTTACTCGCCTTCTGAAGAAACTGAGGCATGAGGAGAAGAAGTGGTTTGTCTAAAATCACACTGCAATTTTGGCATAGGGTCAGGGGAGAGACCTAGGTGCCTGGGCTCAGCGCAGAGCCCAATCCACCACCGCAGCTCCTGCTGTAACGCTCCTCTCCTTTGTCTGGTATCCAGATACAGTTTGAATTTCACCTGATGTGAGCCTGGCTAATTCCTGTTCTGCTTATGCTGGCCGTGGTAGGAATGTTTTGGAAATCAAAGCGAGGTCAGTGCTAAATGCTAAACAGCCAGTGAGTAAAGGGCTGGTACTCATCTGGGCTAAATTGGAGACATAAAGATCAAATAAATGTAAGACCAGCTCCCAGCACTGAAAGTAAATTATCCCAGCAAGGCCTGGCGGGAGGGTCTGATGAACCTCAGTGCACCTGCAAATGAAGCTGCATGTTTCTTCGTATGCAGACGCGCCAGGCCAAAGCAAACATCTCTGCTTGAGTCATGCTGAAGAGAATCTTCCAATCAGCCCTGAAACCTGTCTCCAAGTTTATCGCCTTATTTCAGGGCGAAGGGAAGTTCTTCCCTGATGTCTCTGGTGTAAGACAGCAGCTTTTCAGGGGTAGCAATTCTTGCTGCTTTCAAAGGGAAAAAAAGTGTTACCTTGATATTAGCTTTTTTTTTTTTTTTTTTTCCCTAGCGCATAATAATTCTGTATGTATATAGTAAAAAGGGAGATAACCCAAGGCAAATTTAATTTCAGATTGGGTTTTTGCTTAATGTATTATTCATAGTATTATTTATATCATCACTTAGACATATCCCTGGCAATAAACTGAAAACTTAACTTGAACAATAACGGTCACCTCTATTTTGGGGACGATGGTGGGCTGGAAGCCTTTGGCTCCACTTCATCACATTGCAAGGGTTTTAATAAGGGATGCAGTGTGGGGGAGGGTATTTAATGAGGGGCTTGGAGGGGGGTTGTTTTGCAGCTTTTTTTTTTCCCCCAACATTTTTGCTGCATGACCTGGTTTTGCATTTTTCTGCATCTCTGTTCATCTAATTAGGATGTTCTAAAAAGACCTGGACCACTTATTGTACAGAACTGTAGCCTGTGGGTATTTAATAAGGAGCTTTCAGTGGTACATTTGCATCTTTTGCTTGGGGTCTGAATAGTGAATTACCTTAAAGATCATTAGAAGCGCTGCTGTATTGTTAAAATCAGGCCACGATATTCTAATGACAGTTTAAAACTTGAGGCATTCCCTATAACACAGTTCACCCTGGCATAATTGTGTGTTGCACGGGTGACCCTGGCATAAACTGCTGATATTCCCAGCTTCTTCCACCGCGCGTTGCTGCAGGCAGGTAGGTTTCCACCCAAACACCCAGCCACCTAAGGAGTGCAGCAGCGACAGCAATAACAATGAGCCTTTTGCTTGTTGTGTGCGCTCAAGTGTGCGGCTATTACACAGCACCAAAGCCTTACAGGGAAGAGAAATGCCATTTGGAGCCAAGGCGCAGAAGGCTGCTGATGCGTCCCTCACCACCCGGCGCTGCTCCCAGGCCCGTCCTGGCTCGCTCCTGTGGCCGAGAGGACTCTGCAGCCCAGCTGCGGGTCGGAGCCGCGCACAGCGACGGGCACCGTCGGCCTCGGCCGCTCGTTAGGTTGCCCCGGGATTTGCGTTGCACTACGATGACAGGGTGCTCCCAAAGCCTCTTCCACTGAGGAGGGCTTTGAGAATGAACAGGAGAAGCTGGGGCTCAGGGACAGCCCCCGGGGGAGCTGGGAGCCCCTCATGCATTGTTGGGCTTGGGTGCCCTGGCTATCCCTGGCTTTGCCTGGCTCCTCCTTCCAAAACGCAGCCCTCTCTCCATCGGCTCCCTTTCGTTAGTATTTCCACTCTCCGTGACACATTTCGTGGAGCTGACAGGCTTCGTGGCCACTCGGGTCTTACGACGCAACTTGGAGAAGTTTCCCATGAAGACTTTCATGTGATGCTTGCCAACCGAGTGAAAATGCCGCCGGGCGGTTCTGCTGCTCTTCATTACAACCTAGATAATTGTTGGTACTGGTGTCCATTAGCAGAGATGTATGTGTACTGTTTGGCATTTCCCAACTTTCTGGTTATTGTTTCCTGGCCACAAAAGTGGTGCCAAGCCCCGAATCCAGGCTGGCTGTTCCGGGGCCCTCTGTCCAGGATCTGACGGAGCCCGTGCAAACAAGGGAGCCCCATGTTGGTTTTCCTTTTCCTTCGGCCTTGCTTGAGCCCTGCTGGGTCAAACATTACAGGAACCAAAATCCTCTTTGTCCTACGGGAGCTGCTTTATCTGGGGCTGAGAGGGGTGGTTGAACCAAGCCTGAGCGCTTTTTCTTGAATAAATAAATGCTGGTGAGGGAAGCCGGGCTCTGCTGAAGTCCCGTGCTGAGGAATTGCATGGAGAAATGAGGTACCTTCAGGTGTATCTGGTGCTTGGGCAGGTGAGTGTTTTTAGATGGTTAAAACTGCCAGGAATAATCTGGTGATTTGGCGGAGGAGCTGTTTGTGCAGAGAAGAATTTCTCTGTAAAAAATTCAGTGTAACCAGCATTATTTTTTTCCTCTGGGATCCCAGACAATGAATGCACAGGCCTGTTCATTAATATCAGTTGTCTTCTGCAGGGAGTATCCAGATTTGTCGTGCCAGGTTTTAAATTTTTAATGTATTACCAGTTCTTAGGCGGAGCAGGCCTTTTCTTTGTTCTTTTTTATACTAATACTGTTTTGTATTCAGCCTTGCTCTCGTCTGATACATCTCTTAGTATCCCTTATAAAAGCTCTCCCCTTATCAGCGCCTGTTAGGTTTGACAAAGTCTGTCTTTGTGAGTTTCTGCAAATGTATGCTTCCAATTTTCTTTTCAGAAGTGCTGGGTGGTGTTTTGTGCAGTAATTGCTACATGCAAATCCGCGGCTGGTTTGGCAATGCCGGTGCCGTGGCTCTGCAGTGCGGGACCCCGGTGCCGCGGTGTTGGTCGCTGCATTTTGCACACGCGGGCCGCTGTGGGGCCGGAGGGAGCCGTCGTCTCCGCAAGGACCAGCGCCGCCTCGGAGCTGGAGGGGGACCAGGGACCACCGCCGGGACCGGGGCTCTCGTCTCCTCCACTCCGCCTTCAGTTTGTCTGCAAAGGGAGCCGCACCAGCCAGAGAACGGCTGCAAGAGTTTTCCTAGCTTTTATGCTTATGAGAAACTTTTGTTTCAGTCTCTTCCACCCGTGAAAATGCTGTCACTGTGTTTGTCGATGGCAGTGAAATGCTTGCTGCGGGACCGGGCTGGAAGTAGGGCCGGGGCGGCACGCCGTCGTCTGGACCATGGGTCTGCTTGCCCTGTTAGTGGCGTGGTAATTGCTGCACGTGTTGTGAAGAGCCCTCAGGCATGTTCTGGGGTGCGACTTGCCGAGTTGAACCAGACCAAGCGATTTGCATGACAAACTGTAACTCTTAAAAATCATGCTCGTAAACATAAATAATTAATCACATTATAGTTTTTATCATCCTTTTCCTTCCTAGCAGTATTAATAAGTAGCTCATCTTCTAGCAGCACCTGTTAAACCCAAAGCTGTCAGTCTTTATTTTCCCCAGAGAGACAGAGAGAAATTTGTTATGCAATAATTTGTCTTTTGCTTTGTGATGTGACTTCAGTGTGTTTTCTATTGATCTGTGTGTATACAACATGCGAGATTTGTGTCCTTTATTTGCTTGCTTTGTACACACTCTCTGCCAGCCCGGGGTGCCATTGGAGGTACCGGTCGCACTTCTCTCTAAGTGCTGGCCGTGGGAACAGTCACTTTGGGGCACTAACAAGAGGGCAGTCGTGGTGTTCGGCCGTGTGCCTCCGCGGTGCCTGGCTGCGCTCCTGCACCCTGACCCGACAGCGCGGGAGCAGCCCCTCTGGGACAGGCGAAGTGCACGGACCCGTTGGAAAATTTGGCTCGCGTTGCAAGTCGTGATTTCCTGCAGTTTATGGAATAAATAAAGAATAGGTGGAGATGTTGTACACCACGTGTAGAGACAGGCCGTTCTCCATCTCCTTACCGATCATTGCATCCGTTCGTGACGCTGCCGGACGGTGAGGAGCGCAGCCGGACGAGGGGACCCTGGCTCAGCTGAGGGCTGGAGCAGCCTCCATGCTCAGGGCTGGAGAGATGGGGAGAGGCCATGCGACAGCCCCCAGTGGCTCCTTCGGGGAAGAGCACCAGCATTTTGAGAATAACCTTTATTTCTGCTTGATCTCCCTCTTACAACGGATGTGTGCTAAACAGTGCCTCCTCTTAGTGAGAACCATTTTGGGGGCCACCCAGCCAGAGGGGTTCGATCAGGACAAACCGATCCCCGTCCCTCCTTTGCCCCTGCTGCAGTCCTCTGTCGCCTGTGCCCAGGGCCCCATCCTGGTGCGCAGCCTCACCCCGTACCCTCTCGAGCAGCACGAGGGCTCCTGTTCCCTGGTGGCCCCGGCTCGTGGTTAAGGGCCGTGGTGACTGTGCGGGTGCTTTGCCCATCCCGCAGTGGCACGGGGTGGTGTGAGGGGCTGGGCAGCTCTGTGTTTCGGCAGCCCGTGCACCGCATGGCTGCAGGGCCCGGGGCTGCTCCCCAGGGCTGTCCAGCACCACTTCCAGTGCCGGGCTCCCCAGGAGAGGATGCTCACGCGTGCCTGCGCCTGCGTCTCCCTCGCATCAGGAAGGCAGCTTACGCTCCTCACGTCCCTGTGCTGCTCAGGGTCCGTTTGCCCTTCTGGAGTCAGGTCTCTTTGCTCGGTCAGCTCCGGCTGGCTGTCCACCGCGCCGCTACCCGTGCCTTTCGGCTGTCGATGCTCCATGCAGCGCCGGTGGTGCCTGTGGCATGGGGAAGGTGCTGCGCGGGGTCTGTGGCTCCATCTGCACTGGCTGTCCCTCTTCTCTTCCTCAGTTTACAGCCCTGAAATTCCAATTTAATACTCATGCAAAGAGGGCTGCAATAAATCTTGTAGTCAGCATTAAATATTGTTTGTTTTAGCTGCCTTGCACTTCATGTTTCCCCTTTTAAGGGGAGAGCCATTACGAAAGGTTAGATTCACAGTTAGTGGCGCTTTAGCTCTCCCTTTTGAATCAGTGAGGTTGCCGTTTTATTGCTCTCTGACTTGCACTTCAGTGATGAGAGTAAACTAGCATCAGATTAAAGGTCAGCAAATCCCATCAAAGAGAGGAATATTAGGGGCACAGATAGTTGGAGAGGCAGCACACCACTGGGTATTGACAGGGTGATTCCAGGGTATCACTCAGCAGAATTATAGCTGCCCAGAGAGTCAGTACTGCTTTAATGAGCCTGTGTGAAGAGGAAGAGGGTGGATTTATGTAGTTCCTCATAATTTTCTGTAGAGACTGTTATTGCAGACATTCTGTAGAGTGTTCTGGTCTTTCATTTAATTCAAAGGTCCTGGAGCTTTTCCATCCAAAGATTCCTTTCGGTTAGCTCAAATCAAAGCTGACATCTCTGCCTTTACCACCTGAAGCACCCGCTCTGGGAAGGGCTTTTCCCTGGCAGGTTCGAAGTCCTCTGTGCTGGTAACCTAATCTGCGGGTCCCATGCTCGGGGCTCGCTGGCTGTGTATTTCACCTCCGGACAGGCAGCTAAAATGATCATTTCTGTTTCATTCTGAAACGGGCATTCGAAAAAGATGAGAATTTACAGTGTGTTCTTCTGTGATTTCTGGGCTGGGAATCCCACATAGTTTCTGTCCCTGTCAGGTAAGTATTACCTTTAGTGCATGGTTTGCATGAATATATATGTGCTTTCTTTGTTTTGTTGAAATGCAATTAAATAAAATACAGACAGCACAGAGAAGAGATGTGCCTCGCACAGCCCCATCAAACTACAGGTACATAATGGCATGTAAACCTTCTGCGAGGAGGAGAACACCATGAGAGACAACAAAGTCCGTGGCATTTATGTCTGCTTCTTCCTCTCCCTTTGTTGCCAGTGTATCAAGCCGGAGATCTAATGTTTATACTGGGCAATAACAAAAGAGTTCCAAACATTGTCCAAAACCAGTGCATTTTCTCTGAAAACGGAGCAGCTGGAGCACTTCTCTGTGTACCTAGTTACATTATAAGGCTCACTTGGTATTTATACAGCTTTTGTTTACAGCTTGCTAAAAACAACAATTTATGAGCAACTTTACCGATCAGTTTAGAATCTGTTCAGTTTTATTACCCAGTGTAGATATCCATTTATGTGATTTATTGTTAGGAAATTCTACATGTATAAAACTTTGATCATATTTTTACATAAGTGTGCGCTTTTGCAATGTTAAAGGAGAGACCTCGTTTGCCTGATTTACCACCAGGGAATGGGCCACGCAGCCTGCGCCGTCCTGCTCACCGGGGACCCGCCGCAGCCCCCCTGCTTTTGGGGACACTGGGCACGTGGCACAGCCACATCACATGGAGCCCCCCGACAGCAGCACTGCTCTGCAAGGTCTTGGGGCTTTACTCATGATCTGGGGCAACCTGATCTAGTGAAAGATGTCCCTGCCTGTGGCAGGGGGTTGGAACTAGACGATCTGCAGAAGGTCCCTTCCAACCCAAACCCTTCGATGGTTCAATGATATCGGTACCGGGCTGCACCCAGCGCCCCGCGAAGCAGCATCACCAAGAGTGCCTGGTGGCTTTCCTGCTTCCCGAATCCACTGTGCGCCACACAGCCCGCTCCATAAAGCCAGGCTATGTCCCTTATAATAACGCAAATAAAACTTTATGTCATGCTGTTACATGCACGTGTCCTGCCAGCGGCGGTGGCCCTCGTGTCATGCTAATGCTGCACGCGGGGACGCAGCCACGCATCGCGGACGTGGGGGACGCCGTGCTGGCGCCAGTCCCTCTGCTTGAGAACAAGCACATGCAGTCCACGTTTTATATTTGGAACATTTTGTAAGACGGAGAAATAAGATGGCTGCAGTAGCGGAGGAGGAAAGAAGTGCAAAGAGAAGTCAGGTAAATTATCCAGTCTGTGAAGGATTCTTACTGCCGTGAGGGATTTATGGGTGAAGTTTACAGAGAGCCATAAAGTCCATGGCTAAGCAAATCTGGTGTTTTTAACTGGAAGTGGGGTACAGTATTTTCTTCCTTCCTGGGGAAGATCTGTGCTTGTGGTCTTTATGTGGTGGCTGCACAGTTGCCGAGAGGAGATTCTCCATTACCAGTATCACATCTGACTGCTCTCTTTAACTTCAGTGCATTTTCATGCGTATGTAAATATAGTTGCATCCTTCTTCGAATATAAAGACTGAGAAGTCCTTGAGCAAGCACAGTGCAGAAACAGCATTAGGGTAAGTGTTCATTTGTAGAATCAGCATTATTAAAATAAGTGTGCGTTTTGGAAATGGTGTGATACTATTACAACTGTGGTGCAAGGGGAAGGTTCCTCGGATACTGCCTTGCTGCAGAGTTTCTGAGCTGTGTGCAGGGAAATCATTGCTCAAACAACTGCAAAAGAGTCAAAGCAGTCTTTGCTCAGGATTGCAAATGAAACTGGATCACTCTAGCAAATGTAATTAACTCCCTGAACTGGGCCCTTCCTTAGCTCCCCTCCCCGCTTACATCCCTGCTTTGGAAGCCAGCCTCTGGAGCACGGAGGGGCAGTGATGAGGAGCTATCGAGTACTTTGCTTCCTCAAGCTGAGCACAAATAAGACTGACATTTTAGCACTAAGTGCAAGTCAAAAGTAAGCAAGAAAAATAGAACGATCCAAAAGAAGAAAATGGAATCAGAAACGTAGAGATCTGTAAAAAGTAAGAAGAGAGACAATGCAGTAAAACTGCACAAACTTAGACATAATTTACAGTGGGAAATAAATGTAGCCAACATAAAATCTGTAGCAAGAACTCAATTTATAAAAATACCAGTTATTTCATATTTTCTATAAAAAGTTATTTCATATTTTCTATGAAAAGTAGAGCACTGTGCTATAAATCTGATAAAAGTTGTAATCACAGGAAAGATTTGTTTCTGTTGTGAACATTTTTTTTATTTCAAGGTTGTAAACTTTCATACTGATGATATTTAGGTTGGACACACAGTAGCTTGAAGGAATGTATATTACTGCATTTTCATGTGAAGGGTGTTCAAACGTTATGGGGCTCACTTTTAGCTGCTGGATGTAGTGCTCGGTATCTATCCATCTTGTTTAAGATTATAACACGACAACATTTGAACACCGGCTGTGGTAAACGCACCTTCTTCTGCATGTGGTATTTGCTCCTGGAAGGTCTCGGTTCTGTGAGGTCCACGAGGGCATGGGTCACTTTTGGGAGGAAGGCACAGAAATCGGGGCTGGCCGGGGCTCAGGGACCCTGGCGTGAGGAGAGGCCCCGGCGCAGCATCCGTGCGCCGGCGGCACAGCCCCGAGGAGAGCGGCACCGGGTAGCGGTGGGGACCGGCACCAGCCGGTGAACGTCCTCGGCTGCGCTCCTCTGCGTGTGCCGACGGCCTCGTGCCGCGGTGTGGGCTCTGCGGGGAAAGGAGTGCTTCTGAGGGGGACCGGGGACTGGGTTTGTGCCGTACGGCCCTGCTTCTGCCGCGCTGAGCGCCAGGATGTCGAAGAGGCGGCGGTGCCCATGGCAGCTGCGCCGTGGGCTTGGCCTTTGCCTTGGCTGGAGGAGCTGTTTGGCCACTGGTGCAGCGGTGGATGGACCCTGGTCGGGAGGAGCGGGGTGCCGTGCCGGGGCTGTGCCGTGGGCCCGTTGCTGGCTTGCGTGGGTCTGGGGGCGCCGGGGAACCAGGCTCTCCTCGGCTCGGGGTCGAACCCCTCGGCATTTCGCATCTACCTTTACGTCTGTGGGCGTCCGTGGTCCCACATGGGAAGGGGGACGTCCCGAGCTGCGGCAGAGCGGGCGTGACATGGCTCCAGTGCCAGACAGGGGTCCATTTGCCAAATTAGCCCGGTCGGGTCAGGCAGGGTGTGGGACAGGAGCAGTGGCAGCAGTGCCGGGACTCCGAGAGCATGCTCCTGCCGTGGCCACGGCCTCTCCTGATCCCCCCATCTAGCTCCTGCTAGCTAAAACTAAGACACATCTCATTCCAGGCTGCTTTTTTTCCTTCGACAGCATCTACGTAATGTTTTAGAATAAGGCTTTTCTTCACTTAAGTAGCTTTGTTTTTAATAGAAATTTTTTTTTGCAAACTAATAAATTTCCTTTTAACTTTTCCCAGTGCCTCTAAGAAAAGCCCAAGACCTCTATAAATCCAGCCTGCCGCTCTCTGACGTCTGAGTCCTGCATAGAGACAAAGACACTAATGATTTTTTATTAGCATCCACCCTGCTTTTTATTGAACCTTTAGCAAAGGTCATCAACCGATTTTTTTTCATGGGTGAGGAAGAAAGTTAGGTTAGAAACAGGCATCCTGCCAGCAGCCTTATAATGAAGGGGAATGTAATAAAGCTGAGGATTGACAGTTTATGTGTTGGTAGTGAAGGAAATGGAGGTGTGGAAGAGTATTACAGGGAATCTTTCTAGTCATATCTTCAATTCAAACATCAGGGGAAATGCTTCAGAATCAGAGATTTATGAATTCGTAGTAAGCAGTTTCCCGGCATGTAAACAAATCTCGCCGGGCTGTTTTAGGAAGGTAGGTTTGGGCAGCGGAGTAATCATTTTTATTATTCTGATTTTCCAAATAGAAATGGACATATATGATAAAAATGTCAGGCGCGCTCTCCACGTCAGGCTCCTAACAGGATTACATGTCAGCTCTTAATGTCTCGCTCTGTTTTTCTTTGCCATGAATGGCTGCATTATTGCTCACAGGAACTTCACTGTAATATATGGTAAGAGACAAGTAGCTCTTTATGGCCAGTGATTATTCGGTTTGAATGAAACCTGTGATTTATGTCCATTTAACTGAAAAGCCTTGTAAATTCCCAGTGCTGCATTTTTCCTCAATAGAGAATGAGTCAAGCGAAAGTGACAACTAGGTTGGCGTGGAAATGTGCAGTGCATCGTCGTGTTATATTTAATATACCTGACATGAAAAACGTGCACACACCACGCAGTCACCTTAAGTAGGAGTGAGAGTGACATTAGCCCGTGCCGCGGCGGCCGTGCCGCTGTGCCGGGCCACCGGGGCTTTTCTCACCCGGGAGACAAAGGGGCGGCGGAGCGGTGGTCGCGTTGCCGCCATTGCATTTTGAAGCTCCCCTCGACGCCTGCCCGGCGGCTGCCGGCACCCGCGGCCGGAGCGGCGGTCGGGGTGCCGGGGGGGACACCCGGGTGCCCCGGGACAGCGCCGGTGACGGCACGGAGCACGGCGGGCCGGGCGGGGGGCTGCGGCGGTGAGCGCCGAGGGGCTTCACCTGGGTTTGCTCCAGGGCCGGCGGCAGAGCTGGGGGCCCTCCGCATGCCCGGGGCCCTCCGCCGCTCCTCCCGCACGCCCGGGGCCCTCCGCCGCTCCTCCCTGCGGTCTGTAAAATGGGTTCAGCACGACGTCGGCTTCCCCCCGCGGCCTGTGGCGTGCGGGGGCCGAAGCCCCCCGGGGGCCTTCCCACCGGCGGCTGAGGTGCCCCCGCGCTCGGGGGGGGTTGCGGCGGGGGCCGGGGTCATGCCGGGCAGGGCCAGCAGCCTCCGTGGGCACCGGGGCCTTCGCCCCGGCCCGCGGGGGAATAAACGGGCGGGAGGAGGCAGGGGGTGAGGCATCGCCCCCCGCCTCCACCTCCCCTCTCCTGGGTCAGCCCTTCGTTGTGTTTGCGATATTCCTCTGCTGGCGAGGATACTACTGTACAGTTCAGACGCTGCAGGTTTCTAATCTGCTTATTTATAATTCAAAAGCTTGCCCATATATTAATGAACCCTTAATGAGCTGTTGAAAATGCCTGAATTACAGTCAGATTATTAAACTCCAACGGCCCCTGTAATCATACCATTTGAGTGGGCTTTAGGTACTTTTCATATCTGCAGCTTTGTATTGTGAAGGAGATGGGTTTATTCGAAGAAAGCTTTGTAATAATTTTGACCTGCAATTTATTTATTGGCCTCTGAATGCAGTAGTCTATGCAGATGCTCTCGTCTATTATGTGTGGGGGCAGGTGCACAGCATGTTGAAAGACAGCTAATTAGGATTTGCTGAAAGATATGCTAAAACTGTGGTCTTATAACAAAGCCAAGTTCATTGTTAAACAATGTTTTAGTGTCTGTTTATGTGATTTGTCTAAATCATCGAGATACTGAAATGAACGTTGTAGTTATAAGCAGATTAAAATCAGTAGCACACATGCTTTTTATTAACTTATAATGTGTTATTGTCACCAAGGATGCTGGATTTTAAATACTCTGCAGACCCAAATGCCCATAAGCCATTAGTGAACAATAGTGGACCGTGGCCGTACTTGTAGAGGCAGTCCCGTCCCTCCAAGCAGGTTATTGATGGGGGTTTTGCCGTTGGTCAGCGTGCCGCCGGGCGGTCGCTGCCGCGCCGGGGCCCTCTCACTTCCGCTGCCATTAGCGCGCCGGTAGCTCCGCTGGAAGTGATGTATTGTTGTGTTCTTTCCCGTCCGCTCTGCACCTTAATTCCACGATGCATTGAAAGGTCAGTGAGCTAAACAGTAATAAACTCATAGGTTGATATACTGAGGAATAAAAAAGGGAAACAATAGCCACTGAGTGTGAGCTTATATGTCAAAAAATACATATATTATCACCGTATTCAAACGAAGAGTAATTTATAAAGGCAGGTGCTGGTAGGAGCGGACGTGTTGCCAGCGGAGAGCGAGAGTGTTCCTCCCTGCTGAGGCGCCCGGGAGATGCTCTGACTCTTTCTCAGACAACGTTAAAAACGTTCGACCTGCAGCCGAGGCAGCCCGTGCAACTTGCCAAAGAGCTGCATGTTTCACTGATTGCAGAGGAGTTCATCAGTTTTACTGTCCCCTGCCCCCAGGGACACCAGACCCTATTAGTTGTGCTGATCTGCTTCGTATAGTTCATAAGGAAAGATCTGAATTAACACACAGCTTAATTCTTGTTAGAATCAGTTAATCAACTTGTGGCTTTGCCATTCAAATGAATGATGCGTCTCACTCAGGGGCAAAATAAATGTTATATCCCCACACACGCACTTTGTCATTCCTTTGTCTGTGGGTTGTCTGCAGGCTCGCGCGCTCTGGACTGGATGCTTTGGCCACGGGAGCGTTACTTAATATTAAGATGAGCGCAATATGCCAACCCCTCTGTCACCAGCTCGAGAGATACGCATTAGGGTTGTGTGCGAGACACCTTAGTGGCTTTGTCGCGTGTGAGACACCACCTTAGTGGCTCCGTCATTGTCCTTATCTGCTGAATTTCTTCCTCTTCTGCTTCAGGGCCTCTCACCGGCTCCTTCAGTCTCCAGTGCAGACATTGGCTTTTGCATTTAAACCTTGGGGAACCCTTGCTGTCCTTTTTCAGATTTATACAAGAAGGGTTGGGGATTTTGAATATTAATTTAAGTCTGGATGCATAGCGTCATTTTGGACAAAGCCCTTTAGTCTCTGGCCTGTTCGTGGAAGTAAATGATGCAGAAATTGCAGCAATTGTACCAAATTATTCTACTGCAGATTTTGGCCTGGCATCTTGCAGCATCAGGGGAGTGGAGTGGGACTGCTACTGTGATACTGGGAGGGTGGATGAGTTTCATAGCAGAAAAGCAGCTGGGGAAAACCAGCTGGAATAGACCGCAGGAAACATGGACTGAGAAATGGTCTGGAAGCAAAAAGAAGAAAAAACAGTAGAAATCATTCATGAGAAGGGAACAGGAGCTGGAGTGGTTTAAAACCAGAACATTATTAAACATAGTGACAGCAGAGCAGAGTAGGAATAAGATAAACAGGAGGAACAGCTCACCAAAACAATACAGAAAAATTATCCCTGGATTAGCAGCACCGCACAGGCCAGGAGTTGTGCAAGAACGAGGGCGGTGAGTCTAAGGGGAACGAGGGACAGAGCGGTCCCGACGGGGTGGGCGCAGGGCTCCCGTGGCCAGGGACCCCCGCCCCTCCTGCCGCGGGGACCCCCGAGCGCAGCATTGCTCTCCCTGGCCACGTGCTCAGGCAGCAGCACGGGTGGCCGGAGCCGTGCCAGGGCTGTCCCCAGCATGCTTGTGCCAGCCCAGGGACGTGCCGGGACGATGTGTGGTGTTGTCAAACCATGCTCATCTGTGGACCTCTGAACAGGCAACAGAAATAATTTAAAGAGTTGATGAGACATTTTTATTATTCCCATGAAATTATATGGAATTATAGTTTTAAATGAAGGTGACAGGTTTAAAATGTGTATTTTAGAGCAAAATTAATGCTGTGGTTTCTTGAGTCTGGAAGGTTGGCCAGTCAGGGGGTCACCTCCCGCTGTGCATGGGGTTCAGGACACCGAGGGTGAAATCTGCTTGTAGGGGAGCGGCTGCAGTTCTCAGCTAGTGCAGAAAGCAGCATTGCTGGTGCTCAGCTGCGTGCGTGGCAGCTGTGGGTGGTGCTGCCACGTCTGGCACAGCCCGTTCAGAGCCCGCACCACTGCGAGGAGCGCAGACAGGCGCAGGCGCCCGTGCAAACACGGGGGGTGCCAACGGCAGACCCCTGGGACCTGCTCTATCCAGAGCACGAATACCTGCTCTTAAACAGATTTAAAGAGGTTAATTGGGCTGGGATGTACACAGTTGCATTACATCTCTAATGGAAATGTTGATTCAAGAAGCCACGGCTCTAGTGATTTTTGTACTACTGTAATTATTTTTAAACTTTCTTTTTGGCACTGTTGATAACAGCTTGGCACCATGCCTGCGTGACCTGATTAAACTTACAAATTGTCAGCCTTGATCTATAGGACGCAAAAAAGATTGCTGACTGAGCATCCCTTTGGAAATTCTTGATTTAAAACAAAAATTAGATTTAAAGTGTTGTTCCCAACAACACAGTGCAAGAGCACTGGCGATTTTGAACACATACTCAGTAGCCCAGCATCGCGATAGCAGCCAAATCCCTGCATGGCAAGGGGAAGTTTAATTCCTTCTTGCCTATCGTCAGTCTGCGAGCAGACACTGTGGAGCGGCGTGTTGCCCTGCAGAGGAGTGGGACAGCCCTGAGCGAGGGGCCGTCAGAGCCTCCGCATCCCGCTCCCACAGGGGCCATTCCCGAGGCGATGCTCCTAGTTCTGTCTCCACCATTTCCCTCCTCCGATGTGAAATTTCAGCTCCACCTGTGTGGAGCCAGAGACTGCAGGCACGCATGGAAATGGCTCCGTCCACGGGATTTGTGCCGGTGGGAGGCACAGCACCTCCCTGCTTTTCACCTGAAGTCTCCTGTAGTTGAGCGAGTGGCAGCTTTTTCCCCAGGCGTTCTAAACCAACTTGGACCTCGTAGGAGGGGTGGAATCCAGTGGTGCAAGTCTCCATAAGAGTAACGTGGTGCTTAGATCCATTTGGAAGGAAATGAGAAGCAAATCAATTATTTCCGAATAAATAATGCACTTAGTTTTACCACACAGTCTTGCATCAAAGTGATATAATGTATAGGATAATGCCAGCCTTGCGTAGATTTAGCTAGGTCTTGGAAAACAACCGGAAGGCGTATGTCTCTCTACTCATGCGAATATTCCTTTAATACTTACAGTGAAGCGTTTAAAAATTCTGCAGGGTCCTTTAAAAGCCTTGTGAAGATGTTCCTGCTCTGTATCGGAACCGTGAGGGTCCTACAGCACTGCCGTCACCCCATGGCACCTGCCTGGGCTGCGGTTCGCGGGACCTGCCTCGGAGGCAGGTGCCCGTTCGGGTACCGCCGCAGGGATGGAGGAAGGGCTGGAGGCAGGTGCCCGTTCGGGTACCACCGCAGGGATGGAGGAAGGGCTGGAGGCAGGTGCCCGTTCGGGTACCACCGCAGGGATGGAGGAAGGGCCGTGGGCAGGTCCGGTCCCCGCGGCCCCACGGGGCAGGAGGGCTCTGCAGGAGGGCCCCTCGCAGGCGTGCAGCGAGCGGGCAGCGGCCGGGCAGATGCAAGAAATACTGACTGTGTTTTCTCTTGTTCTCTCTTTTCTGCCCAAGGTTTGAGCATCCGAGGAGCCCAGGAGGAAGACCCTCCCGATCCCCAGCTAATGAGACTAGACAATATGCTTCTGGCAGAAGGAGTCTCAGGTCCGGAGAAAGGTGGGGGATCGGCGGCAGCAGCTGCAGCCGCAGCAGCCTCTGGAGGGTCTTCAGATAACTCTATTGAACACTCAGATTACAGAGCCAAATTGACCCAGATCAGACAAATCTATCACACAGAGCTGGAGAAATATGAACAGGTCAGACATCAGCCTCTCAGTTGTACGTGTACCTGCCGCTGCTCTCCTCCGCACCTCCGCTTGCCGGCGCCCGCCGCTGCCCAGCTCCGGACCACATCCCCTCCTCCCCTTCCCCACCCCTCTCCCCCGTAAAGAGCCATGATGCTGCGGGAGTCCGTCGGGCTTTGAGGAGCCGCTCGCTGGACCCAGGACGCATGTCTTGCATGCCTGAGTGTTTTCTGTTGTCTGTAACCGCAGAAAAGCAACACCCGAGCCCAGGTTTCTCCCCTTCGAGCCAGCCCAGAGAGGGAGAGACGGGGAGAGCTGTCTGTCACTCGGTGCCACTTTCGTGCCCCGTGATGAAGCGTTGCAAGGCTGGGTCTGGCGAGTCGGGGAGCGCAGGCAGGCGAGGGCCGTGCTGGCAATCTCAGCCCACGGGCTCCCGGAGCAGGCGGCAGGAGGCTCCGGTGCAAGGCTTGGCCACGGCGGGTCGGCTGTAGCAGGTTGCAAGGGAGTAGCCAGCGGGGCGCCGGCACAGCGCCTGGCCCAGGCTTTGGGAGCTGCCGCTACGGATAGGAAGTATGGAAATCCCGGTTCAGATGGACACCGGCACTGGGTGTCTTTGTTTTGAGTGAAGAGCGTGCTGCAGAGACCCGTGGGTTTACGTTCACCGCTGGGACCTGGTGACCCGCCACATTTGCCACACCGATGGCGCGGGGTGTGTTCGCCATGTGCTGCCGGCTGGTGCTGGGCGCAGGGTGGCTCCTGCCCCTGGGGTGGGAGGCTGCACCGCCCTGGGTTCCCTGTAATCCATGGGAGAGACTGCTCTGCCTCCTCTCCGTTCTGGTTTTGCAAGGAACAACGGCAGCAAAGGAGACGGGGCAGGGAAGAATGCCACGAGAGACCGGTGGCCCTCATGAGCCTCAAGCGATGTCTTCATTTTCCCCTCCCAGAGGTGTCCTAATAGAGCTTGTAAACCCTGAGCCTAATCAGCTCAGCGAACCTCATCAGCTGGTGGTTTCCTGACCTGAGCCGGGGAAGTCCTGCACTTGCCCCAAGCCCATCATGGCAAAGCGTCAGGCTGTACGGACCAAAACCACAAAAGAGATGTGGAGGCAGTGATAAAACCACTTGAAACTACGAGGGCGAGGAGAAGAGTGCACCGTGCTGCCTGGCTCCTTCCCCAGCCCCTATGCTCGGCCTTGGCATGCTTCCCCTCCCTGCCTCACCAGCGTAAAGCGGGGCCTGGGGGCCTCGATAACTCTTTATTTTAGTTTCCCTTTTTTTCGTGTGACGCTCTGAAAAGTCTCTGGCCACTTTGCTTTGCTTTTTCATGCCACCAGAAACAAAGGCACGGTCTGTGACAGGCCGTGCCGACACAGCCGACTGGTGCCCACCGAGCGTCAGCGGCGGGCAGAAGCGATGGGGTGGTGGGGAGTAGGTGCGGGGCACCCGTGGAGCCTGGAGGAGGAGCAGGGGGGACAGTGCCCACTGGCACAGTCCACACAGCATCCCGCTGCAGATGCTGGTGGGACCACGGCCTGGGCGGCACAAGGCTGGCGTTGAGGCCGGCGTGGTTCAGGTGCCGGTGGCACTGCTTCATTTGTGCCGCCTCTTTCACTGTGTTGTTCAATTGGTGAACACATAGCTGAGCAAATAACTGACAGGGTCTCTGTGCAAATCTCCTTTTCTCCCTCAAACAAACCCCTCCCTGCACCCTCCAAGGACCCCAAATGTCCTGCGCGGACCCTCGGGCTCTCCTTGCACCGCAGGGCCCCGGCGTGCAGCCTGGAGCGCTGAGATGGGGATGGCCGTCGGATTAACGAGCACCATTCAGCAGGAGCGTGTCTTATAAAAACCCACAGGGATGCAGGCTGGAGAGAGATCTGGGGCCAAAGCAACTGCAGGTCGGTGCTTGCAGCCGTTTCCTGGCAAGTGTCCTTTGACTCTAATAAGTTTAATGATGTGGGGGAAGCAGTAGCGTTTTTAGCCCTGTAGCTCCATTTACAAAGGTTTCGGCTGAAATGTCACAGCCATCCGTCCACACCACGGGGAACTTTGGAGGATGCTCAAGTGCTGCTAGGAGAAGGAAAGAGAGGTGGAGCTGCTCAGAAACATGTACGCTTCCCTGTTGATCCTGACACCCAGCAACGTCTGCTCTACAGAAATATGATAATTTCCCCAGCCTTGCCGCAAACCGTCTCCTGCCGGTTTGTCTCAACGCAGCGCCTGTCTCCGCAGCCGAGAGGCAGCCAGGACTTTGCATCTCTGCCTCCAGCGGCCGCAGGTTCCCAAGAGGCGGGTGCCCCCCTGCAGCCGGGGAGCAGCTCAGCCCCCACGCAGGGGCACCTGCCCATGCGGGGGGAGCAGCTCCCGCCATCTCTCTCCCGACGCAGGCGCTCCTGCGGTCCCGCTGCAGCCGGCAGCAGGAACCAGAGCGGCCTCCTGGAGACGCTTTCCAGGCAGAGTTTGATCCTGATATTTGTTGCCAGTTAGGGGAATGCGCTCGGGAAAAAAAAAAAAAAGAGAGAGAAATGGAAAGTGTGTCACGCCATCACACAGCTCTCCCCTCGCCGTGCGCCGGGAGAAATGGCTGTACACAGGCAGCTCCTTCCATAATTTACAGCTACTATAATAGAGATGACATATTGAAAGCTATCTTCTATAATTACACTGAAATACATTTTTTGCTGTAGGCAAAAGTACTGTAAGGGTCCCAGGTCTCCCGGAGCAGCTGGGAACCTGCTTCCTGAGTTCACAGATGTCTTCTGAATTCACCCCAAATTGGGGTGAAGTGTGGCTGCTCGGAAGACACCACCAGCCCCACGGAGCTCTGGCTGGCACCGTGCCCCGGAAGACTGTTTTGGGCCATTTCCTCTTTTTTTCTTGCGCTCATCTGAGGAGTCTTGATGAAGCATTAAGGCTCGCAGGAGCATCCCCGCTCCTAGAAGGTTTCTGAGTAGGTTAACAAGGCCATCACTTATGACCTGACATTATTAATAATGTCTCAGGCACCAAGCAGAGGCCTGAAAAATAGTACTGAAAAAGGGATCAAGGAGCTCGGACGCTATAAATAAACAAGAGAAAACAAGACAAAGCATCGGAGTCTTCTGAGCTTACTTCCACTCTGCTGCACTGAAGTAGCTCTGCAGATGGGAGGTGCTGGCAAAGATAAATTAAAACCAGGCTCTCTAAGTTGTTGTAACCAAACGAAGTCTCATCAAGCAGTTCAAGTAAATTCAGGGAATGATTTTTGCTTCCTGAAAGCAAGAAACTCACTTTAGCTTTGAAGCATCCAACTTTTGGTACTATATTTGTGGAGAAATATTTCTCATAGAAAAGACATATCTGAAAAGATTTTTAATGCAACAGTTGCCATTTTTATTGTACTTTAAAATTGAATTCCCCAGGTCTGCAAACAAGGGAGCACGTGGCAAGCGGTGAGCCTGAAATGTTCTTTCAGTGCCAAACACTTGGATTCAGCTGTATCTTTGGGACAGTCAGAGCCGCTCTCTCGTCTCAGGGAGCGAGTTGCTGCATTTCGGTGCCTACGTTACCTTACCTCTGTGCATCGTTTACTGGGCGAGCCAAAGCTGGGGCTTTTGCCGTCGGTCAGATGGAGGAACCCAAGCTTCTGCATGCTAAGATTGTCCAGGCAGCTCAGCAGACGGCAGGCAGGAAGGATGCGGTCCCGGTGCAGCAAGGCCGGCTGGAGCAGGCACCAGTGCCCGGCTGCCTCCCTGCTCAGGCCGGGGGCTGCCGCGCTTCCCTGGGGGCTCGGAGCCCGCTCTCGCGCTGGGCGGGCGAGCTGCTGGGCCGGGTCTTTGGGATGGGAGGAGGAGAAACGGGTCACCCGGGACAAGTCCTGCTCTCCCTGGGCGAGAGCAGGGTGGCCGCTCCGCTCAGGGCAGCGTCCCCTTCTCTTCAGCGTGGCGAGAGGGGACGGCAGCTGGTCACCTCCGCGAGCTTTGCTGCCTGAAATGTCAAAACGGAAAGGAAATATGCAAATGAGAAGCGAGGATGAGATGTGTCGAGCTCCTTAACCTGGAGCTCAGAAAGTCTGGAGAAAGTCAGGGAGCAGCAGCTGGCGGGAGCGTCGTGCCTGCACTGGCGTGGAGCGGCGGTGAGCTGGCGCAGCCTCTGCGGTACCGTGACCTCGGCACGCTCGGCAGTGGCAGGCGGAGGGCATCTGCACCGAGGCTCACCGAGCCTCGCCAAAGCGCTGCTGCCAAATGGGCGCTGCAAGGATGTAAATTAGCCTGTAATTTACTTTCAGTAGTGTAAAGAAAAAAAAAATCACTTTGCCTGAAGTGTATGCATCTTTCTTAAGGGTGTACCCAGATTTTAATTATCTAAATGTAAATACTTAACGAATTTTACTTAGAGTAATGAGCTAAAGTGCACACTACATAAATGAGATGTTCTAATTAATCATGTATGAACTACTGGTTTAAAGAAAAGCTATGTGAATTCTGCGAATGTTGGGCTATTGCCAAATTGCTAATCAGCATTTGCATTCATAGATGGCTTCACTTAATAAGTTGTGAGACGTTCAGCAAATGTTATAGGAAATTATGAGTTTTTAGATGCATAAACTTTTCACTTTTAACTCTTTCCCTCGCACAATCTATTGAAATGCAGGAGAAAATGTAATTGTCAGACAAATTACGTAGATATTTTTCACCCTGGCTTTAGAAGAAAAAGGGGAGCTAGAGTCAAAGAGATACGTAACATACAGGGTCTGGACGAGATACGTGCAGTGTTTCCTCCACGTGATTTACTGGCTTCTGAGCGTCGTGCTCGTCGCCTGTTAACATTAGGTGCACAAGAGCAAAATCCTGTGGCCTTACTTGGCTGTGATCGCAGCCCAGCAGCGCGTTACGACGGCTGGCCCTTCCGCAGCCAACGCGCAGACCTCCCGCAGACGCGTCAGCCTTGCATACACCCACCTTCGTCTGATAAGGGTTTGGGGAGCAGAGAGCGGTTTGCCTTGCGCTGCCCACGGACCCTGCGGGAGCCAGCACGTCGCCCGGCCCCTCTCTGCTTCCCAGGACTCCCTCAGGATGGGGGTAGGTTAGTGCCCAAAATGTGCTCGAATACCGCGCTGGCCCCCGGGAAGGGAGTAGCCCTGTGGCCACCACGCAGCTCTGCCTAGCAGACAGCAGTCCCGGGGTCTATTTTGGAAAGAGATAAGGGAGACATAAATCAGCAGAGTTAGTGGCAGCTTCCAGCCTGCGTGGGGGAAGCCGGAATGCCAGCGTGACAGCGACTTGGTCATGCGGAGCTCGGATCAGGTGGCGTCTGTTGATGATGCAGCCTGGAGAAGTTTATATCAGCGCGTCCATTCACCTGCGTAGTCAGGGACTGATAATTGATGGCTCCTCGTGCCTTCTCTCCTTCAGCGCCTTGGCAGCATGGCGCGGGCCAGGCTCGGGCATGGCTCTGCCGCAATCCGCCCTCTCAGGGGACGCACACGGTGCCTCAGAAAGGTCTAGAGCTCCTCACCTCCTGCGGGCTGTTAACCCTGCCCGCTGCCTGCGCGGGGCTCGGCGGCTTGCGGGACAGGCAGTCCTTCCCAGGTTTTGTTCGCTTGGCTGCTGAGCGTGTGCTGGTCCCCGCTCACATCCCCCTCCTGCCCGCAGCCATTTCTCGCGCTGCCCCCGACCTCCCCTCTCCACGGCGGTCTGGCTGGGGACATGGGGACCTTGAAAGGGATGAGCGTGGAAGGAGCTGCGCCGCGGTTGCTCAGCATCCCTGGCTGCCGCAGGATGGTCCCGGCTCTCACGGACAGGGTGTGTGTGATCTGTTCCCGCGGCCACGCACGTGTGGAGAGGACGGGGCTGTGCGAGGGTCCCCCAGCCCCCCCCAGCAGCCAGGCCCGAGCTTGTGTCCTTGTGGGGTGGCACAAAACAATTTCTAAGCCTCTCCTTCCTTCACAGGCATGTAATGAATTTACCACACATGTGATGAACCTTCTCAGAGAACAGAGCCGGACACGTCCCATTTCTCCCAAGGAGATTGAAAGGATGGTGGGCATCATTCATCGAAAATTCAGCTCCATCCAGATGCAACTCAAACAAAGTACTTGTGAAGCAGTAATGATTTTAAGATCAAGGTTCCTCGATGCCAGGTAAGTCAGAGGCGAGTGCCCCCAGCTCTTTCTTGGGGGGAGGGGGCAATTGCCTGGCCCTGCTGGAACCCACGTCCCCACGTGGGCAGGGGTCCACTGGGAGAGGCTGGTCTGCCCCAGCGAAAGCCCAGGGCCCTTGTCCTTCACCCAGCAGCTGCTGTGAAAGTGAGGGTTTCCTGCACAGAGCTTTCATAAACAGCAATGTATTTTCTACATATTTTAGTGCAAAGACTAGGCTTGTTTACCCAATGCTTGACTGTGTACCCTGCTCGTATGGGAGTCACATAGGATTTGTGCAAAGGGCTGTTTTGTCACCCCGGCAGTTACTTGAATGGCTGCCGGTACCGATGTCTCGCAGCATAAGGCCAGCCTTGCAAAATACTGACCCTGTAATGGAAGAGCTAAATTCTCTGGGAGGGACGTGCCCACGGGCTGTGGCTGACGCTGGGTCAGCAGCTGCACGCGCCCGAGGTAAGAAGGGCAACGATGCTTCCGAAAGCCAGATCTGCTGGCCCGTCTCCCAACAAGCTGTTGCCTGACTGGGGCGCGGGAGAAGGCAGCACCTTCCGAACCGCTCACAGCCAGCACGCGTGTCCCTCGGACACCTGCGTCGCTGCCGGAGCTCAGAGCCTGTCCCCGCAGCCCGCCAGCCTCCAAAGCAGGCTGCTCGTTCTGCAGGCTGCGAGGACGCAGGCAGGCGGGGATTAGGAGGGGGTTTATAGGCACAGCCAGGTTTGCTTGGAAGCCCTGATGAGGTGGGATATCGATCCCCAGCCCCATCCCTTTCACAGGGATCCCCTCCGCAGAGCAGGACCCCGGCAGCTGGCAGCGCCCGGTGGAGCGAGAGCTGAGCCCGGCAGAGCGGGAAGGAGCAGCAGGCACCATGCAGAGCCTCCCTTCAGCAGCTAGCTCATGCTTCACACCTGAAAGCTGTGAGGAGCTAAACAAGAGCAAAATAATTTTATTAACAAGGAGGTCACTGGCAGGTGTGGCAAATTAGGGTAATTACAAACAGTTGGAGGAAACGTCTATGGAGAGCTGGGGTAACTGCAAAAGGTAAAGCTTGCAGATGCACATTTTAAAGTGATTTCTTTAAAAAGGAGGAAGGTAAATAAGGCAAAATGAGCGGAAGCACAGTAATGAGATAAACATAGCTCTAGGGAGAGAGTCTGCCTGCTCCAGGATACAGTGTAGTTAGCAGCATCGTGATACCGCTGGAAGAGAGCGCTGGGGATTGCCGCTCGGCTGCCTGCTGGCCTCGGGCGCAGGCAGTTTGATTGCAACCAGCCCTGAGGGGAAGGGAGCTCTGAAGGAAATGTTTAACCGGCACTTTCCAGAGGACGTTCTGGGGAGAAGGAGAGCAGCCGACGGCGGCTCGGAAGGAAAGCGCCGCAGCTGTGCAGATGCCGCCGCTGTAACCCGTGCGGCGGGAGCGCGGCGGCGGGCCGGCTGCCTGCTGCGCCGCAGGGGCTCCGCTGCTCCCTGCCCGGCGCTGCCTCGCCGCTGGGCCCGCTGGAGCACGTGCCAGGCGGGGCTCCGGAAAGGCTTCGCTTTCTGGCCAGGCACCCGTCCCACGCGGCGTGAGAGCCTGGGCCCTGCTCAGCCCTCGGCAGGAGGGTGTACAGATGGGTCTCCCTTGCAAAGCCCTGAAAGCCACTTGCTCACGGAAGCCAATTAGCTCAATGAGTGCTATGTAAGGACACGGCAGGGAGGCCACCCCGTCCTTTTCCACTGTGCTCACCCCAGGCACCAGTGCAGAAGCCCCAGCTGACCCGCCGCTAAAGGGAGCGAGGTTCGCGAAGCCGTCATCGGCACAGAGCGATTTAGCGGCCGGGAAGTTCAGCTTGGGTTGCGTACTTGGGTGCGGAGGTACCGCAGGCAGGCTGCCCGGCTCAGCGCCCTGCTTTGCCTTTTGCTTCATCGTGTTTTCTGCCACAGCACACAAATGTGGCCGGTGCACCCACGGATGAAAGCCCAGGTGGAGGTGGACGGCCAGAAGCGGGGTCCAGACCCTTGCAGGGCTGGATGTAGGAACACGGGCGCTGCAGCCCGCTGCCCGCTCTGCACGGCGTCAGGGCAGAGCCCGGCCCTGGCGGAGGGCTGGCCCGAAGGGATCAGGGTACGGAGACAGTGCTGTCGTGTTGCCGTGTGCTGCGGCACGGGCATGTGAAACAAGGGTTGCTTCCACCCCAGCTGACCCTGTTAGAGACCTCTCTGCATCTGGAAGAACAGCTGTGGTTTTCTTTTCTCATTTCAGGCGGAAAAGGCGTAACTTCAGTAAACAAGCCACAGAAATCTTGAACGAGTATTTTTACTCCCACCTCAGTAACCCCTACCCCAGTGAAGAAGCCAAAGAAGAGCTGGCAAAGAAATGCAGCATCACGGTATCGCAGGTGAGCAGTGGGTAGGAGTGGGTCCCAGCCCTCACCCCTCCGCACCCCAGGCAGCGCGTCGACCGCCTGGCAAAGCTGCCATCTGCCTCTGGGCTCTGGCAGGCGCTTCTAACGGAGGCGTGTGGTACGGAGCAGGTCCCTGCCCAATGTAATCCCTTCAAATTTGCATTGCTGACTGTGATAAAGTTGGGCAGGGTGGCGGAACGTGACTAAGCTCTGCAGGAAAGGCAGTGTGCCTGCAGGTGGCTGGGGTTGTGCTGGGGTAAAAAGAGCGTGTGTACAAAGATGAAGATAGAAATAAAAAGGCTAGAAGGTTAGCACTCTACATCAGCTTGCTTTCTGCGTAGTCAGTAAGATTCCTTGCTGAGCTTTACTGTCTGTTATGAATTCATTACAACTTAGCATTATTTCAGGGGGAGGACAGTTTATCGACAAACATACAGTCTATCTCTATAGGTCAGAATTTCTTTGATTGCTTGAAGTTGTTTTTCTAAGCCAGCCAGAAATTCAGCCTCTCAATACACTAAAGTGACACAAGTGGTTTCTCTGTAGCAAAAATGTATTGGACAGATTTGCTCTTTTTGTCACATATAACAGATGTTACCATGAAGTTAATGCAAGAAAACCAGCATCTCCCTAATCAGAAGTGCTTCCCGTTGTTGGCTACAGCTGCTTTCTGTATAGGCCAAAGTACAGTTACAGCTCTGGACTGGTGTCTCACAGTGATGTTCAGGCCAATGACACTGCTCCATCGAGCTTTCCTTCACCTTTCCCTCACCAGATAGCTTAAAAAGCAAAACAACACTCTGCGCATTTCTCGTGGCCTGTACATTTGATAGAAAATCAGATTATTCCCACAGCAAATCTGGCTCATGCAGCTTGGGCAAGGTTGCACTTGGGCAGCAGGGAAAACTCACCAGCAGTTTCCAAGTTCTCCAACCACCCCATTGCCCATTGCGAGGCCTGGTGTGCCATCTCCTCCCAGCTCCATTGGCTCCACTTATCAATATTTCAGATCCTTTGGAGGAACAATGCCTGCGGCGAATGTGTTAACTATTAATGATCGCAGGCTGCAGTATTGGCATTATTAGCAATGCAACCTTTAGCTTTATAATTAAGACCTGAGTTGAGATTTACTTTATAGGTCTCCCTTGAATGCATGAAAAATTCAGGCACTTTATTGAAGACTTTCAAATGAAAGGCCACCAAGCTCCCCCAAATTTGATATTGCTTAACTAACTTTGGATGCACCCTCAGTACAAACCCTAGCAAAACTGCCCTGTGACATGAGAGGCCAGCGGACACATGTGTGTGCCTTGCTCTCTTCTTGCTCATTCCTTGGCACGCAGCACATTCTGTGCTCCAAGCGGGCTGGGAAGTGCCTGTGCCCGGTGCCAGGGGAAGGTAAGGGATGGGGACAGTTTCTCCCAGTCCATTTGTGAGTGGCTGTGGTGACGGGCAGGAATTTTTGGGGGGAGGTTCAGCACCAAACTCATTCCCTCTCACATTGCTCCTTCATCGCTGTTAGCATCACACGAGTGACTGCAGCCTTGGCAGGTACAGGTGCGGCTGTGGTGGCTGCTGGGCAGTTCTTCCGTGCCCACAGGCATCCCTGCGGCTGCTGTGGATGCCTGCAACCAGCCAAACAGCCCAAGAGCACGTGAGTACCTGGGCACCTCGATCTGCAGCCCTCTGTCTCGTTGCTGGTTTCAGTCCTCTTGGCGTGAGATGCTTTATAGCAATTCCTCCAGTAAGTGGTGTCCAAAAATCTTCCCACGTGAGCCACAGCAGCCTGCTGTGTATTTAGGAGAGGCAACGCCATCAACACCAATTTGGAGAAACCAAAAGTTCTTCAGTTCTGCTGGCAAAATGTAATTGGGAGAGATTACACGGCAGGGAGCACAACAGACCTGCTGAAGAGATGTTTTTTGTCCACCCAGCAGATGGTGAATTGTGCCTGGCAGGGAAGGGGTTAGTGATCCCACAGACTGGACAGATAAAAAGCTAGATCTAGATAGGGCTGAAGTGACTGAAGGAAATGAGATGGAACATTTGAGAAGCCATAACTGATTGCTTCTAGTGCTAATAGATCTGATTTCTTTCTTAATTGGGTGTTTGATAAGATTTAATGTATATGTTGTGGAATGAAATAAAAGGCAGGCAGATGATCCAAAAGTGTAGCAGCAGCAGCAGCAGTAGTGAGCCTGTTACATGAATATAGGTTTGTCTCTTTAATATTTGATAGAAGCATGAATTAGTTGTTTCTTGAATCCATTAGGAATTCTGAGTGAGTGATGGGAGTCGCCGCATTGCGTCCTCTGTAGCACCACGTACAGCATCCTGAGCTTTGCAGGCTGACGTGTTCCAGCCTGGAGCAAGGGCAGCGCTGACCACGCAACTTGGGCACTAGCTGCCAGAGATGCAGGTTTGGGGCCATGGCCAGAGCTTCACTCTGGCAAGATATTATAAATGGCTAGGAAAACCTCTGGATGATGGGAAAGCCTGAAAATGGGGCAATGTATCATCTAATGGGAGAGGAGCATGTATGTGAGAGAGGGAGTGCCTGTGATCAGCTGGTTGCTTAAGTTCCTGATAGATCTGCTGTCACAGCTAGAAAATGTGAATACTGTGGATATCCTAATCTTTGATTTTCAAAGGCACTTCCAAAGGCCGCACGGCAGGATTGCAGGGTTAGTTGGTATTTACTAGGTCAAACTGGGCTGGAGTTGTCTTTCTTTGTGCTGAAAAATGTATATATTTTTGAGGCCATCTAGCAGAAAAGCTCTGAGCAAGCACTGTAAAATAGCCCAGTGCACACTGCTTTGGTGGTTGGCAGCAGAAGTCAGAGGATGCAATCCAGAAATCAGGGGCGAATTGAGCAGTCATTTAAAATACTGGCAGGAGTAGCATCGCATGGGATAAGCAATGGCATCCAAGCGAGTGACTGAGCTACACCTTGCACATGGCTTTTATGAAAAGACTCTGAACGCACGCATTTCCAGCCTCGACCGGGAGTGCCTCCGACATTGCCGTGCCTGGCACTGTGCCCAATTTACCTCCTGTGCTACAAACATCCTGGAGGTGCAAAGAGCTGGAAAAAGAGACCAAAAAAAAAAAAAAGTTAACGGATGGCTTTCCAAACTCCTGGAGGTTGTGGTTCATGTTTGATGAAGAGGCTTTGTCCTTTTCCTGTCTGAGCCAGGCTTCCCCTGTAGCCTCTCCTAACAATGATCCAAGGTGTTTCTTTCTTGTACTGTCAGTGCCTTGTAAATGCTGGGGGCAGATTCATGGCAGAACATTTTCTCCCTCAAACACTTAATTAGTGACTGTTTTGGGTCGTCCTCCCCCCACATTAAACAGCTCACTGGAAATCTTGCTGCCATAGCACTTTACTGAGCTGCAAAGAAAATTGTCTCCCAGAATCATGTAGTTACAGATGGGAGATAGATGGTTTCGGTTTTGATATCGGTGTTTAAAATAATATGTAGAGAAGGTTTTTCAAGAAAAGCGTAAAGACAAACTATTTACTAAGATGAACACCTCACACAATTTCATTTTTAAGAGTACGGAAAAGGTAATTCTAGGGAAAAAAATGTCCTTAACAGAGAACATCGTCGGCTGTAATTTAGAGCTACCCGATCAGCACGTGTTCGAGGGAGATAAACTGTATCATCTGTTCTCCCCTTACCATGGCTGCGAGGCTGATGTTTTATACTTTTGCAGATGAGCCTCTTTCAGGGTGTCATGAACAACTATCAGTCTATCATATGGGCTATAGAAAGGGCATACTCATTGCTGAAAGCGTGTCAGTGGATTACAGCAATAAAATTTTTCACTGCTTCAAACAAAAGAAGGATGTGGTTGACAAGGGAATATATTTAAAATTCTTTTAAAGAAAGAATGCAGAAGCTGGTTTTCAACACCCCTCCTGCCCCTGCTTCTTCTGAGTCTGTCTGTTTCTGTAAGCAGATTGACACAGAGAGCTATGGATGTGTAGGCTCTTACCCCTGGACTTCATATGGGAAGCAAGAAAAAAAAAAAGGTACAAGGTTAATTAAATAGTTTCTAGAATTAAAATTCTTAGTTTTAGATCATGTACCATAACTGTGCCACACTGATTTTCAAAATTTTTCTATTTTGTGCCATTTGATTAGGTGTGGAACATAAGCTGTGTGCTACAAACACCTGGAAAGACAATGGAAAATTTTCCGTAATCTGTAAATATGTAGTTCACTAATTTCAGCAGTGATGCTCTTGTGTCAGCTGCGTCTTTTGCAGAGCGAGCACCGATTTATCCCGTGAAATCAGCCACTGCAGAGACACGAGGCAGGCCTGCCCCATCCCAAATCCCACATTAGGCATCTTGATGATTTAAGTAATAATTTATTGTCTTTTTATTTAACATTGCAATTAACATGATAAATAAGTGCAACAGTATTGTTTGAAATGTAATATACAATTAAGCCAAATTAATTAATTGGCCTTCAATGATCAGGAGGAGAAAGATGTTCAGTGTTTTTTTATGTGAAGAGATAGTTTGTTTTAATGAAAAATGTGTTGTGAAGCAGCTCGTGATGGAGACAACTTTCATTTTTAGGGTGAGCGCGGGGCTGGGTGAGAAGCCAGGGTGCCGTGGCTCCTCTGGGTCCCGGTGCTGACCAGGGAGCAGCCCAGCACCAGCGTTCCAGCCCTCCCCAGGACGGGACAGTGCCAGCGGCAAGGGCAGGGCGAGTTGTGCTGCGGACGGGCAGGGGAAGCTGCAGGCAGCCAGCACGGCCCCGCGTGAAAGATGCCATGGCGGTGAATCCTGCCTAAATCCCGCCTGGCACCGCCTCGGCTCCAGCGGTGCCCTGGCCCTGTTTTGGACACATCCAGCTGCCCGTGTTGGCCGTGCACGCCTGGCCGGAGCCCCTGCGTGTCCCTGGGCCACGGCACGCTCTGCTGCAGCCCCTTGCTGATGTATTTCATGGGAGAGCGAAGAGTCCTTCGGCTGGGAGGCAAAGGCACTGGGCGGTGGCTGCGTCACCCCGGAGGGATGCTGTGGTTTCTCGGGGCGGCCGCGGCAGCCCCAAATGCTGCGCTCTGCCGGTGCGCAGGGCGTGCGCTTTAATCTCAGAAATGGTTTAACATTTCTGGATATTCACTTAGATGTGGTATGCGGGTTAAACATAACGTACGATCGCTGCTCCTCTCATTGCTTCCAATTAAACCTTGCTTGTTAGTTTAACCTCTAGGTAATCCCATCAAACAATTGATGTCAAGGAAACACTGCCCACAGTGGCTCTGGATGAGTGGCCATTAATTTTAATTGCCTTGATATTAAAGATTAAGAAGTATTGGGACTAGCAGAATGGAAACGATCTGATGTCAAGCAAATCCACTCGTTGAGGCTTCCCCAGGCTGCTGGTGATATTAAAATTTTACTGTGAGAATTAAATAAACCTTTATTAGTGATGGCTGTTGTTTGATTGGTCCAGGGGCGTGCATAAACAGAGGGGTCTCACACACATCCGTGGACAATACAGTTGATGTACAGAGATTCCTCAATTATGAAACTGTTAATAAAGCGTAATCTGATTGTCCACAATAATTATTTGCTAGGTTTCATTAATGCATTATTGCTTCTCTGACTGACAAGGTAATATTAAGTGCAATATATAGAATACGGTGGAGTATTATCTAGGGAAGAGAATGTATAAGGTACCTTTCGTATTACCGTTAAAAGCTAGACGCTTTTCATTAATTGTGCTTAAACAAAAGCTATAGCTGCATAAAATACAGCGGGATTTGTCTCCTTCCTGCAGCGGGGTGCCTTACCGGGCACTACGATGGAGCACAGGGGTGTGAGAGGTGCCGTAGAGCTGCTGCAGCTCATGGTGAGGTGCAGCTGTGGGGATGCGGGGGCCCTGGGGAGTGTGGGACCCCAGCCCCTGCCTTGCCCTGCCCCGAGCGGCTGGGTCACTCGCTGCAGGGATGGCTGATAACCATTATTGTGTTATTACTTTACCTCTGTGTTGTTGCAGACGCTTTTTTGTCTCGGCAGCATTGGCCATCGTCCATGTTACAAACCAGGTTTGTTATTTAGGAGCTCTGTTACAGCAGCTGAAGTTAAACAAAGCCACTGAGAAAGATTGTATGAACTTTTCTGAGCGGCTCCAGCCATGACCTCTGCGTGGGTTAATAGTCAGTGCCCCGTGAGCCATCTTGGCTTCAGTACAGTATCTTCAAAGGGAGATGACAAAGTGACTTTTCAGCCATTATTGATTTATATGATTCCTTTCATTTTCAGCCGACCAAACACGATTCTATGAGTGGGCTGCCAAGGTTGTTCCAGCCCAAAAATAAAGAACAATTGCTCCACTGCCCGCTCGCCCTCGCTCAACCGGACCTTCGTCCTCCTTCAGCAGCTTTCGGGGTCTTGCACTGATTTTGTTGACAAATGGCTCATAGAAGTAGGAGACAATGCTGTACTAAATGTTACAGCAAGCTCCAGGATATGTGTCGTCATCAAAGACTCACCCCTCGTGCATCAGTTTGCCAACAGAAGCAGAGCCAGATCATGCTCATATCTATCGTAATATTTAACTGATCCTCAGTTACTGCTTAGTTAACTGGAGTACCCAGCAGATAAGGGTTGGGGGCGGGGGCACGCGTATTTGCTGGACTGAACGTGACATCTCGACGGCATCATGCTTTGCCAGGTCAAGTGCTTTGTGTCCTTCACCTTTCCCGCCTCTCTCCACTGCAGGTGTCCAACTGGTTTGGCAATAAGAGAATCAGGTACAAGAAGAACATCGGGAAGTTCCAGGAAGAAGCCAACCTCTACGCGGCAAAGACGGCTGTGACCGCAGCACACGCCGTGGCCGCGGCCGTCCAGAACAACCAGACAAACTCCCCCACCACACCAAACTCTGGTACGTACCCGGCTCGTGCGATAAAGCATCCCGACGGGCAGTCCGTAAAGGAAGACCCTCGATGGCACCCTAGTGATTTCAGTCGGGCTGAGGAGGCTGCAGCTCCCTAGCAGACCTAGTCGCGGCACGGGGAGTGCTACCAAGCCCGTGGACCTCCAGGCTGGACCACTGCAAGGGCTGAGCGCTGCCATAGGTGGTCCCAGCAGCTTCGGCGACAAAGCTCCCGCAGCCTTACGGGGGAGCGGAGCGGGGCCCACGTAATTCCCGCAATGGTAACGTCTGCCTGGCTCGGGCTTCTGGCAGCTTCTTTGTTTCCATAGATATTTTAAGCTTTTTCTCATTCAATGAAAATAACACAAAATGAGGCAGAGCTCCAAGTCTGGTTTTGTAGAACTGTTAAATTTATTGTCAAGATAAGAACAAAATAGAGGCATATTTTAGTATGCACTAATTAGAATTTAAACTCTGGGTTGCTTGAAGTGGAGTTGATGTTATATATAGAAATCTAAGGATGCAACTTTTATTTTGGAGTTGCTCTACCACGTGTTCTTCTGCAGTACTTAAAAATTGTCTCACTAGTGTGTTGTTGACATTTTGCAAATCTAAGCGTTAAATTAGTAGGGGAGTTCGTAAAGAGGAAGTCGCTTTTTGGGGCTCCAGAGGCAAAGGCTTCCGCAAAGCACAGATGCGTTTGACACTATTTACGTTGAAGTTTTGCTGCAACTTAGTTGTAGACAACTTTTAAAGGGTATAAAGATCCACAGGGAAAAAAAAAACTTTAATCAAAAGAAAGTAAGAAAAAGGTTCCTCCTCCGATGGTAATAAATCGGCTAATGAGAAATTAGCAGCCATTTCCTTTTGAAGGAGACATTAAGCACAGGCTCAAAATGAGTTTTTCTCCGAGTGTTTGGCGATAGCATCTCATGATGAAGCGATCCACCAGAGGAAAGCTCTCGACATGAAAACCTGTTGTCGTACAGGCTGCTCTTCCAGAGGGAAAAGCTGACCCGGGTTGCACGGGGCTTCCAGGCTTTCCCAGCGTCGCGGTCCCGGGCGACAGCCGGTGCCATGGCGAGAGCCGGCAGCAGCCCCCGCCGGGACGCGCCGAGCCGGTGGGCGGGGGGCCGGTGGCCCGAGCTCGCCCTGTG